>NW_014011361.1:0-7081 GCF_000611645.1 Monoraphidium neglectum
CCCTCCCTCCCTTGCACAACTGAGCTGCTGCCATGAACGTGCCCCCCTCCCTTGAGCGCCCGGGTGCGTGTCAATGTCCATCATTCCATCATCGACACGCGTAACACCTCCTGAGCAGGGCCAGCTGAACATTTTTTGAGGGCGCGCGATTGGATTTGAGGGGGTGTGTGCACATGTGGATTCTAAGGGGTCACTAGATGGGGATGTGGGCGCAACCCCTTGGTTGAGCCGGCCTGCAAGCCGGCCGTTTTAATGCAGATGTCTGATGTGGCAACAGCGCCAGCAACATCATGAGCCAGCAGCTGCCACCGCAGCTTGCCCAGCTGGCCTGAAAGTGATCGACAGGATTGAAACACTGTTTCGATCGTGGCGCATAGTATGCGCCATGTTTGATTTGGAACAGGGGGTGCCCGCACCCTGACAAGCCCGGCACTTGCGCCCTGGTCATGGCCACCGCCTGGCAGCGGCGGCGGCTTGCCGCAGACACGTCCCCCTGATCGCCTTGGGCTTCTGCCTGGTGCTGTCGTTTCACTTGAATGATCCCGGTCTAAGCAGCAGTTTGGCCGGGCGGTCGGCAACTCCTCCTGCTAGGCAAAAGCAACTGGCCGCCAGCCTAGGCCGCGTCACCCCGTATCTATGCAATGTCCCCCCTTCCCGCCCCACCCACGCCAGGCTGCCGTCGTCCAGATTGAGCAGCAGATGCTCATCCAAACCTCGGACGCCGACCCGGTCCCAGCCCCCGCCAGCCTCGGACCCCACGAACCCCACCCGGCTGCGCGCCACAGCCGCTCCGCCGCGGCCGCGGCCGCGACTGCCGCCGCGCTGTGGCCCTCCCTCCGCTTCCGGCCGCCGCCGCTGCCTGGCGGGCCAGCTGCAGCCGGCGGCGGCGCAGCGACAACCTCGGACGGCGGCAAGGTTGGTGCTGTCGCGGAGTCCGAGGCTTGGTCTCAGCTGTCGGAGCTGTACGTGTCCCTGGGGGAGCAGGACATCGCAGAGGGCCTCATGGCGCGCCATCTGCTGCGCTGCCCGGGTGAGCTCGGGTTTATCAAGAACAAAGAGGAGCAGTTCGAGAGCAAAATACTTTTGTGGTCAGGTAGCTTTTGGTGACCTGTCGCCCGACCCCCGACGCTCGTGCCGCGATGGGATTGTGCGGCCGCATGCGGCGGCTGCCTTGTGACAGAGGGTCCTAGATCGGCAGACCTCGCCTTTGCTTGATGTTGCGGAGGCTGCACATCTCACAATCAATCATCTTGCCCCGCGGTCGTGCAGGTCATCCCCATCCCAATCCCAACCTTCACTAAACCCCAATTCCTCAACCTCTGTATCGCCGTCGCCAAGGCTCCCTGGCGGCCCTGGCGTGCGCGCGGTCTGGGCGCCACCAGGACGCCCTCACGCTGCTGGAGGGACTGCTGGACGCGGCGGACGGCCTCGGGGAGGAGGGCGACGGCGGCGGCGGCGGTGGTGAGTGGCCCGTTCAAGGGTGTGGTTCAACACCCACTATGGGTTCATGGGTGCCTGTCAGGATTGAGACATAGGGGCAGTAGGGAAGTGCAACCGCCGCAGCCATCATTCAGAAAACAGTGTGATGCATCCATCCATCGCCACTCGCAGCTTGATCGCACATGCCAAGCGCAAAACAGCAGCAATTTAGGCCCTCAGAGTCTTCTATGCTCCTGTGATTTCACCTCAACTGCGCCCACCTCCACAACTCCGTTCCCACCGCCTCCCTCCCACCCCGTCCAGCCGCAGCCGCAGCCGCTGCCGCCTCCGACTCTGGCTCGGTCGACTGGCCCCCTACACCCCAGCAGCTGCTCGGCAGTGTCGCCACAACTGCCGCCAGCTCCAGCGGCGCCGGCGGTGGTGGCGCTGGAGGCGTGTCGGCGCGTGTACTGCCCTGTGAGGAGGGCGTGTGGCTGGTCTGCCGCCAGGAGTGCCTGGAGGTGCTCGCGCACTGGGACATAGTGGCTCAGGAGGTGGGTGGGTTTGGGGGCGATTTCAGGTGTGTTGCGGGCTGGGGCTCAGGCGGGCGGGCGGGCGTGAGTGTGCGTGTGATGTTCGACCAATAGATTTCCACTAATCAAGCCCAGATGGGCTGTGAGGGCTGGACTCGTCCACATCCAGATTTTATACTTTATCAATAGGAGGTAGCGTGCAGATGCTGACATCTGTGTTTAAGTATGCTCGAATTCGATTGCAACAAAAATACCCTTGGGCACCAGCGCGGCTTGTGCGCAGCAGCAGTCGGCTTGCCTTCACCAACATGCTGTGTTGAATGGGGCTTCTTTGCCGAGCATTGGGCCGCGACAGCGTTTATTTGACGCACACACATCAGCCGCAGCATCCCCCTACCCTGTCCGCCCGAGGTTGGGGATGGCCCCATCCTCGACGCATGCACTCTTGCCGCGTCCCCTGCCGCCGCCATGGACGCCGCACCCCCCTGCAGCCGGCCAGGGCTGACGCAGAGGCAGAGAGGAAGCATGAACAGACTCCTCAGTCACCCCCGCCCGGCAGCAGGGCGCAGCGCGCTGCGGCTGCACTTTGACGAGGGGTTGGGAGGGGGGGAGCAGACCGGAAGTTTGAGGTTTGAGGGGGGGAGGGAGGGCGGCGTGTGGGGGGCGGGGACGACTACGGGCTTGGGCAGTGGATCCATGCGGTTGCCCAGTACATGTGGATCCACTTTGTCAGCCCCGGGGCAGCTGTTGCCAGCAAAGCTCCGGCCTCAGCGGCGCGCAGGGGCGACCTGTGAGTGGAGCTGCCAGACAGAGCAGCCTGTCACTTGCGGGCGCCGCCCTGCGTTTCTGAGGGTGGCTGCTTTTGTTGGCAGCGGCCTGTTGGTCGTGTGGGGCCCAGGCAAGGCTGAACCCTTTGAGCGGGACATTTCAAAAGGGGTGGGGCCAAGAGGCTCTTGACATATCGTGCGCGTGTCGCACACAAAACGGCCTCAGCAGCGGGCGTTGGTGACCTGTGAGTGATGCCAGTATTGACACGGAGGCTATCACTCGTGGGGCGCCGTCCTTTGCTGCCTCTGGCTGCTGCTTTGCCTGGCGGCGGCCCAGCGGTTGTGTTGTGGCCCAGGGATTATCGATCCCTGAGGGGGCCGTTTTGAGGGGGATTCGGGAATCCTTTGGCGCGTTGTGGTCGCGTGCACGCAAAACGGGCCACCTTGCGTGGCTGCATGTTGGGGAGTGGTTTGGGAGGGGGCAGGGGGCGTGGTGGGAAGGGGGGCGCAAGGGCGGGCGGGCCCGTGGGTGCGGGGGTGGCGACGCGCGTCTGGGGAGGTGTTTATATCGCGTCGATTTCGAGGCACTGGGATGGATCCACCGCGCACTTGATCAGCGGTGGTTGCCAAACGGTGCTTTTGGAGCCAAACATTGAGGGTCTTACAGAAACATTTTGGCCTGCCCTTAGCTGGAGGCAACATTGAAGCACCACTGCAAAACCCCAGCAAAGCGGTGCTCACGTGGCTGCTGTTGCTGTTGACGCAGATTGTGGCGCCGCTGCAGTTGGGTGCTGGCTTTCATGTGTCTCGGGTGGATGCTTCGCCTGGCTGTGACCCGGCGGTTGTGTGGGACCCAGGCCAGATCAAACCCCCGAGCGGGTCGTTTTAAGGGGATTCGTAATACATTTGGCGCATTGTGGGCGCCGCGCTGCACGCACACCAGGCCGCCGTGCATGGCTGTATTTTGGGGAGGGGTTTGGGAGGGGGGAAGGGGGCATGGGTGTGAGATTTGAGGTTTGGGGGTTCTTGGAGGTTGGGCGGGCCCCCGGTAGGGGACTGCGACCCGGGTCTGGGGCGGTAGATCAACGGTTCTGACCACGGCCGGTGGATCCACTGCGTCAAGCCCCAGGCATCTGCTGCCACCCAGGTCCGGGCCTCAGCGACGCACGAGGGCGGCCTGTGAGTGGGGGCCTGCCTGCAATCTGCAGCCCATCACTGGTGGGGGCCGTCTTGCATTGGGTGGCTGCTTGGCTGGCAGTGGCCCAGCAGTTGTTTGGGATCTCAGGAGACATGAATTCTCGAGCGGGATGTTAAATGGGAAATCGGGACGTTTTTCGACTGCATTTTGGCGGATTGCAGGCGCATCGCCCGGGAAATCGGCCGCTGGCGCGCGTGCTGCGCGCCGGCCACCGGCCGCGGGGCGGGGCGGCCCCGTCTTGTAACGCGTGCGGCGAGCGGGGGGAGTGTGGGAGCTCGTACGCTGTTCTGGTCTGAGCTTCTGCCCCCACCACCGAGCCCCCGCAAGCCCGGGCGCGTCGCGTTGCCCGCCGCTGCGCTGATTGCATTTCACAGCTGAGGTTGCGGACAGCAGGGGCGGGGCGCGTTCGTCGTGGCGCACCCCAACCCCCTCCCAAACCCCACCTTTCGCCACCCACTCCTTTTGGCGGTGGCGCTCCTCTGGCCGTTTGGAAGCTGCCTGGCACTGAAAGCCCGAGGCCCCGCTTCGTGGTTGCCCGCTAGCGCCACACAGCAGGGCCCGGGCGGTCAGCGGGGGCACGGTCGCAGGCGGGCATTGGGTCTGCACGTGCACATTGCCGCGCATGCCAATCAACAGCGCTGATTGCATCCCCGCGCCAAGAGGCGCTTTTGGAGCCAAACAGCGATGATCCTATGCAAACATCTCGCCATTGCATAGCTGGATTTGAGGGCAAGCTGCAAGCAGCTATGCACAAACCCAGCGAAGCTGTGCTGAAGTGGTTGCAGATCGCTGCTCACGGCCAATGTTGCGCCGCTGCTGTCGGGCGGTGGCTGCAATGCAAGCTGCTGCACCTGCAGCCGCGCCCGCGCGAGAGGGAAAGGACTGAAGCCCTTTGGCTTTGGGAAGCCGCGCAGTTTCCAAGGCAGTTGCTGCCCGGGCAGGCTGCCACCTTCGGCCCTCAGACCCCTGCGGTTCCCACACCCCCTCAGAGACCTTTGTTTTAATAATTAATGATAAGACGCTCATCGTATCATCGCAATTTTTTGAATGTCCCTTATCTATTCGCAGGTCGAGGTGGAGCTGCAGCCCGACGGGCAGGAGGGGCCGGCAGCCGCCGCGCAGCTGGACTTTGGGCCCCTGCTGGAGGAGGCTGCTGGTGCTGACATCAGAATGACATCATCCCTCTCCTCTGACCAGGGTAAGCAACGGTGCACACCAACGACCGGCCCCAGTCTCTCGCACACCCTGTGGAGTAGAGGTGGCCTTGTGGAGTCGAAGTTGGGGGGTCTTTGCAAAGCCTCCGCGGGCAGATGGCTTGTGGGAGGAGAACGCCTGGGCGTGCACTTGTTGATTGAATTTCCAGAATATTATGCCCGGGCATTGTGATTTGACCCTCGCTTCACCACGTCCTGCGTACCAAACACTACGGCCCCCACCCGCGCCCCGCCCGCGCCCCGCCTGCAGATCCGGACGTAATCGGCATCGGCGGCGGCGGGCGCGAAGCGGACGGTGGCGCCGCGCGCCTGCGGCGCTATACGCGTGCGCTGCTTTTCAGCCCGATGGCGCGGCCGCGGCTGGGGCAGCTGCTGGCCGCGGCGGAGGGCGGCGGCAGGCGCTGGGCCGCTGCGCTGCGCGACGCGGCTGGTGGGTCGTTCATTTCTAGCAGTTGATGCCGGGGATGCAGAGGAAGAATCTTGCAAATGGGCGGCTCTTGAGCCACGCCATGGGCTGCCCGCCAACCCACTGCGCGCGACCAGCCTGATCCCAACAGTCCGACACCCCTCCGCGCCACACGGCGCGCCGTCACCTTCCCCGCGCCCTCGCCACCTTGCACCCCTCGCGCCAACGCTCCAGACCCCCGCCCCACACCCTCAACTCCCCTACACACCCTCGTCTCCTCAACAAACGCACCAAAGATGCTGTTGCCGTGCCACCCCTCATCCCCCAGTCTCCTCACCCGACGCTTCCCCCACCCCCAACCCCAACCCCCCACCCCATAGGTCTGGAGCTGGCGGCCTATGACCTTTTTCAAGGCAACACGGAGCAGGCGGCGCGCGGGGTGGATGAGGCACTCAGGTGGGACCGGGGCATCCAGGCGGCGCAAGTGATGGTGACACTCAACATGACGTGCTCGAGTGTGCGCGAGCACCGACGCAAGTCGTGGATTTTCACTGCGCAGCCGTGCAAACCGCGGTTTAGCGATTGCTGGGGTTGTGCTGGTGTAGTTGTGGCTGCTCCTGAGCTTGATGGCAGCCCAATGGACACAAGGGTGGGATGGGGTGCTGGGTGGTTGTCGTCGCACCCCGTGCGTGGGCTTGAGTGTGTGCGCGCGCACCTTTGGCCATCGGGACGGAGCGTCCGCTCCTGCTGCCGCCTCCGCGGGGGCCGGCCGCGTGGTGATGGCATTGTGACCCACGTCGCGGCGTCCGCGGGGCGCGACGTCTGTTAGGTGCCCCCTTGACGCGGGATGAATCCGGGTGTCACCGCAAACACCAGGAACAGCCGGCATTGATCCGCGTCAAAGCAGGGATTTGTCGGATTTGTTCAACTAGCCGGTGCCTGATTTGAGGGTGCGGGGAGGCTGTGCCCATTGTTGCGTGTGTGTGCCTGCGTTTCCGATGCCTGCGTGGCGGCACGGCTATGGGGTTGCGTTTTGCCGCCAGCTGCGAGAGGCCAGCGCCACGGTTGACAAGAAAATGGGGGCCTGTGTGGTCTCAAGGGGCCGGCACCGTCGGCGCTGCGTGGCGCAAGAGTATTGCCCCAGCCCAGCGGCAGCAGGCGCCGCGGTTGCGATATTTGTTTCAGGCGCGGGCTTCGCTGGACGGCCCGCTCTACATTCAGACGGCTTCTCCGAAGGGACCGCACACGCGTCTGCCGCGTTCACAGCAGCTTGGCTCAGCCGCAGAGCGGTCCCTTCAGAGTCCCTGTGGCCGTGTGTGCAAGGGGCCAAAGAACGCCAAGGCCCTACCAAGGGTCGCTCGTCACCAGGGCCGGCGCGCCCCGCGCCAAACCTGCGCCACGCTCCAAATGCCGCCAGCCTCCCTTTTTCTACTTTGCACCACGCCTGCACCTTCCACCCTGATCTGGGCCACGACACTCACTAACCATCCCATTCTCACAAAAAATCATTCCAACCCCGGCCCCCGAACCGCACCCCCCCCCCC
>NW_014011361.1:7362-9140 GCF_000611645.1 Monoraphidium neglectum
CCCCAAAGGTGTTTCGTCCGCCGCTGGTCTGCGGCGGCCTCCGCCGCGCCCGCGTGGCGCCGCGCCGCCCTAGGCGCCCTGCAGCCGCTGGCTGAACTGTCAGAGGCCCTCCAGCTGCTGAGGCCGACGCCGGCGGCCTTCTCCTCTTCTCTGCAGGCAGATGTCTCCGCGTCGGCGGCGGCGACAGTGGTGACGTCATCGCTGGCCGCCACGCGACCGGCCAAGCGGCGGCGGGAGCGGGTTTCGATATCGATCACGGCCTCCGGCAGCAGCGGCGGCGGCGGCGGGGCCGATGACGGCGGCCTCCTGGGGCGCACGGGGGCGGTGCGGCGCCTGATGGGTCTGTGGCGGCGGCGGTGGCCGGCACTGGAGCTCGTCAGCCACGAACCGGTGGGTCCGCCGAGGCGCTGAATCGCAATGTTCCCAGGGGTTTGGCGTAAAGGGTCCGCTGACAAGTAGGATGTGCCGCGGTCCCTGTGGTTTCGGAACAGAGGGTGAATGCTCACAGCATGTCGTGCGCACTCCTTTGTGCCCCGCACGCGCTGGCCAGGACTAGTGTATGTACGTTGGTGATTGGGTGGTGACCACTCATGGAGCCGCGCGGGCCCAGGGGACTTGGCTTCGAGTCATTCCACAGTCGGGGGGGCCTTTCGGGTGTGGGATGGAAGGAACAGGTCGAGCCACACCCAAACGTCGTCGTCCCCTCTTCAGCGCCGTGCGCGGGGCCGTCCCTCCCCTCATCCCGCGACCAACACCATGCACCTCGACTTCACCTAAACCCTAAACCGAAAACCCTGATGTCCGGCACCAAGCACCTGTCCCAGCAGCGCAACGCAGCAGCCGCTCGTTGCCGAAGCCTCCTTCCACCATCTTCACAATGCACATGTCGCGCATCCTCCCCTCTCCCGCGGCCCCTACCTGCCCTCGGCTCTAACCAACCCCCTCCACGCCCTTGCTGCGGGGGACTAGCCCTGCCCGTTAACCCCTAAACCCTGAAACATAAGTCCTCAATCCTAAATCACCCACGAAACCCCAGGTGATGGTGTCTCTGGGCCTGAGGGCGCTGCTCCTGGAGGCGGCTGCGCAGGCCACACCGGGGACGGCGATGCAGGAGCAGGTGGGGGCAGCATGCGCTCATGCGGGAGTGCATGCTCGTGTGTGTGCTTGTTTGTAGGTGAGTGGGGTGTGTTGGGGGATGGGTTGGTGAGCGGGAGCGGGGGTGTTGGGGGCTGGGTGTGTGGACGTGTGTGTGTGAGCGGGGGGTTGTGCCCCAGGCGCCCCTGCAACCCAGGCTGCGGGCCGCCACCTCAAGTCCCTTGCACGCCTGCACCCCGCAGCCCCTTCCACCGGAACCCTTTCAGCCCTAAACTCTCACAATGCATCCCGCCGGCCCCAAAACGGAATCTGCGACCCCTCTCTGCAGCCACGGGCCGCCCTGTCAGCAGCCGTGGCCACCGCCACGTCAGATCTATACCTGCAGGCAGCCCAGGCCCTGGCCAACCTCGGATACCACCAGGGCGCCCGCCGCCTGCTAGATCTCAGATCATCGCACCTCGTCGGCTCCGACGGAGCCGGCGCGCCGCCTGGGGGTGCGTCGCGGCCGGCGCTGCCCGGGCTGCTGGCGAGCCTGCGCCTCGGCGCAGCCGCGCTGGGCCGCGCGGGCGCGTCGGCAGCCGGCGGCGGCGGGTGGGGCGCCGCGCTGCGGCTCGCTTCGGGCGGCGGGGCCGGGTTTGCGGGCGGCGCAGCGGGGGCTGGGGCGGCGGCGGTGGCGCGGGGGG
>NW_014011361.1:9560-10523 GCF_000611645.1 Monoraphidium neglectum
GGCTGGGGCGGCGGCGGTGGCGCGGGGGGCGGCGGCGATCGAGGCGCGGGCGGCGGAGGAGGGGGTGGCGGCGCTGAGGTGGCGGCTGGCCAAGGACCTCAAAGATCTGAGGGACACGATAGATCTGAGGTATGGATATGATGTGATCTGATCTGTCTGTTCAATCCAGTCTGCCCTTTGCCTCTTATCATCGTGCTATTGCGCAATTCACCACAGCAGTGTGGTGACATCGGCCATCATGTCACCACATTTACTCCTTCCATCCGGTCTCCGTCCATCCAATTCGCACGCCTCGCCATTGCTCCCCTTCAAATCCTCAAAACCGTTTCGCAGAGACCCCGCCGCTGCGCTCGCCGCCGGCGTGCCCCGCCCCCAGCTGCTGGCTGCCCTGACGGCAGAGGCGCGCGCCCTCACAGCACTCTCAGGCCCGACCCACGACGCCGCCGCCGAAGCCGCCGCCGCCGTGCCGCCCGCGCCCCCCGCCGCTGGGGCCCTTGGGCCCACCGCGGCGGATGCGGCGCGGCGCGCCGCGCGGCTGTCCCTTGCTCTGAGGGATTACGAATCCGCCCTCGCACTCCTCTCGGCCGCACCCTCAGCCCCCGGGCCCCCGGCCGCTGCCGCCGCAGCGGCGGACGCGGCGACGGCAGCGGCGGTTGCGCTAGAGTTTGCCCTCTTCTGCAGCGGGCTGCTGCGCGACCAGGGGGGTACGGGCGTTCCCGAGAGCGCGTCGCAGGGGCAGGGCGGGGCGGCGGGGGCGCAGGCGGCGGCCGCGGCGCTGGACGATGCGGCCCGCGGCGTGGTGGAGGGCCGCGGCGGGCTGGCGGCCATGGTGGTGGAGAACTTGTTGAGGGTGGGTCGTGGGTTGTGTGGGGTGAGTTGTGTGGGTTGTGCAGGGGGCTGATTTGGGTCATGGATGGTGAGTTGCATAGCGTGGGTGCCTTTGTGAGTCAGCTGGGTTGTGCG
>NW_014011360.1:0-962 GCF_000611645.1 Monoraphidium neglectum
TTGTGGGTGGATCCGTGGTTGGGGCTGGGGCTGGGGTGCGTCGGATTGGATGGGAAGTTGGGATGGAACAGCGCTGGTGAGCGTCACAGTGGGGGTGGTAAATGCCACGGGGCCGGCCGTCAGTTGGAGTTTGACAGATGGGTCTAGCCCAAAGGTGTGAAAGGTCTTTGAGGAGAGGGTGACTGGGCAGCCAAGGCTGGGCCAGGCCCCTCGGCACACAACCACATATGAGTAAGCAAACTCGTGTGGGTGTGCCAAGGCAAGCACGCTGAGGCGGGCTGCTCTTTGAATTTGCACCGACCTGTTTGCGAGGTGCACGTTCTTGAGGCGCGCCCGCTGCACCGCTTCCTCGGCCACCCGCTCTGGGATGGGGGATAGTGGGGCAGAAAATGGCGTTTGCACGGATACCTTACCTGTGGCAGCAAAGCCAGTGACACAAAACACACACGTGCGCGCACACACACACACACACACACACACACACACAGTTGGACTCACAAAGCAACCCCCAGCACGCGAGCGATCCTGACCCCCGTCACTGCCAGTCGTCGCCGCACGTCAAGCGCCCTGCGCCCACCCCTCTGCTCCAGCTGCTGCAGCGCCGCGTCGCCCAGGGGCCGCCCCGACCGCGCGAAGCGGGCGCTCAGCGCCACCTGGCGCTTGAAGTCTGCAAAAGTGCCCGCGATCTCCTCGGCCCGGCGGATGCGCGCCTCCAGCTTCACCTGAAGCGCAGGCGCGGGCGCGCGGGCACGCCGGGTGCCGCGTCGCCGATCGCGTGCCGCGGAGCAGGGCGGTTGATGGCAGTTGACATGGCAGCACATCTGCTGTTGCATGCTTGACTCGACAGCGTCGGAGCCAGCTAGGAAAGCAACCGTTGCTGCTCCCCACACCACAACGGCAACCTTTGGCACTCTATACGCCTCTGAGTTGTACACATTCACATGCCCCTTTGGCCCCCCCCC
>NW_014011360.1:1403-10262 GCF_000611645.1 Monoraphidium neglectum
TCCCATGCCCCTTTGGCGCCCCCCCCCCCCCAAACACACAGCGGCCGACAGCGGCCCCCTCCACCAGCGCCCCCCCGTCAACCTTCATGTCAAACACGGTGCTGCTGTAGTGCGCCTCCACACGCCGCCGCTCCTCCTGCAGATCGCACCACTGCTTCAGCGCGCCCCTGGTCAGGGGCACAAACGCAAACACGGTCAGAGAGGCCGGCAGCGTGACCCACGGGCACCCACGCTTGCCCGGCCAGCCACCACCAGCAGCTGCACGGCCGCAGGACAGCTCCACCCCTTCTTACCCCCATCCGCACCACGGGCGCCTGTCAAAAAGGTCGACTGCCTGCATCTGCTCAACTTCCCGTGCCCCGCCCGGTCGAGCGCACCGCCTGGCCGCACCCGCCCACCTGTACCGCGCCTCCGCCCCCTCCAGATGCGCCATGTCCTTTGTCGCCGCCGCCCGCCCCTTGGCCCTCTCCTCCAGCACGCCCCTCACGCGCCGCTGCAGCGCGCCGTTCTCATCCAGCAGCCGCCGCCGCTCCGCCTGCGCGCGCGGGAGCAGCTCGTCGGCGCACGCGGGGCGGCCGGCGCGGGCGGTGGCGGGGCCGTCAGTGCTGTCGTCGTCGGAGCCGCCCTCGGGGACGTCGTGGAGCGGGTGGACCTCCTGGGTGCATGGGGGTTCCGGGCAGGCGGCCTTATCATTGTGACTTCTTTCTGGGCAGGGTTGATGCATACAATACAGCTGGGCAGGGGTGGGCCGCGCCGGCGCCGTTGGTGCCTTGTGGGGTTTCAAGGCGGCGAGCGAGGAAGCCCCGCCACAGCCGGCTGTCTGCTACCCCGGCGGAGTCTCGCCAGCCATCCCGTCCGGCGGCGCACCCGTGCTCATGCCCACTCATCGCCCGCAACCCGCCCACCAGAAAGTCGACGTCAAACCCCTCGATCTGCGCCGCGACGGCGGCGGAGTTGGGCCGCGAGCCCCGCAGGTCCCGCAGCGCGGACATGGGGCGGGAGCCGGCAGAGCTTCGCGGCGACAACGCCAGCGCCGCCGCCGCCGCCCCCGACATGCGGGCGCCGCCGCCCGCGGACCCAAGCCGGGTGCGGGGCGTGGAGTCAGGAAAGGGGAGGCCCGAGTCTGCGGTCCGCCGCCGGTGAGAATTTTGGCATCGAATGGTTGGAGAGGAAGGGTGCTGGCCCAGCTGGAAGGTTGTCTGGCTTGAAGACAATTAGGCGCATGCAAGTCCATGTTCACCGGAAGTCTGGGCTATCCAACATCCACCTGACATGATGCCAGACTCTGGCATTATGTGAAACTGCCAGGTGCGCGTGCAATCAATCATGCCCGTGTCCATGCAACGCACCGGATCCGTATCCATGCTGCTGCTCCAGCGCCATCATCGGCTTGGAACCGCTCGGAGCCGCCCAGGGCGTGCCGCCGCCGCTCAACCCATCCGCCACACCGGGCCCGCCGTCCCCAGTCCCGTCGCCCCCGCCGCCGGCGCCGCCCCCGCTGCTGCCTGATGCGCCGCCGCCCGGGAGGGGCGCGGCCCCGCTGGCTGCTGGGCTGGTGCCCGCTGTGTCTGCTGCGGCCCGCGGGCCTGCAGCTTGTACCCCTGAGCCCTGCTCTATCGCCGACGTCCCTGGACCTGGGGCATCCTCATCATCGACTTCCTGTGTGACGATGCCAAGGGCAGGAGGCGGCCAGCGCTGTGTGAGATGCGCGCTGCACACGGCGTGCAGCTGAAAAGCGTTGTTGGGCCGGTGGGCTGGCGGTGCGAAAGCAGGTGCTGAAGTTGAGCACCCCCTCAAGAAGAACAACAGGCTGGAGGACGTGCTTCACTTTGTCCAGGCCGCAGCCACACTGATTTTCAGCCTCTGCAGTCTGCCATCAAGCTTTCTCAACCTTTCAGCTTGGGGGCGGCAGCGCAGCGCGACCGCCAAGCATCAATCGGCGCAGTGGTGGTTTCAGCGCTGTGGCGCAGCGGATTGATCCCTGCACGTTGTTGAACCTGAAATTTTGTATCACACTTACCTCTTCATGAGCCTCGCGATCCATTCCATCAACTGGTTGAGGCAGCTTCTCCTCCACAGCAGACATGCCTGTTGGAATTTTTTACGTATATTAAAATTCAATGACACAAGGAGCTGTCAAGCGTGTCAAAAATTGGAAGCTTGCGGAGCTCTGGTCAACGCACAGCCAATCATTTACGGCTACAACTGCTTGTATGGGATCATCGTTGTACAGAAAACACATAAGGTCATATTTATGTCACCAATGTTGCATCGAGGACAATCGGCATCACGCATAAAGATCGCAGGCCCCTGATGAGGCTGACGGCCCCAGAGCACTGCAAGTGTGGATGCAAGTAGATATCGATTGATCTGTCAATCAGTTGTGCATGCTGCGGCAGCCGTCGTGAGGGCGCCGCTGCCGTGGAGCACCAGGACCAAACAGCACCTGATGCAGCACGCCGGCGGAGACCCCGCTGACCTGGCGGTCCTGCTGACCCTCAAAGATGCGGAGGTCAGCTCCCTCAGGCAGCAGGCGTCCCAGCTGGCGGACGAGCTGCGGCGCAACGTGGCGGTGGGTGGCCGATCAGTCGCCGCCGCGCGCAGCTCAGCACGCACCCACGTGTGCGCAAGAGCGGGCATATCCTGGGCATGCGGTACGTGCCTGGTCGCACGCAGGAACGCGCCGCCTCAACCACATGTGCAGCACGATGATGCAGCAAGCACAAACGTATCCACGGCCATAACCGCCACAACCACATCGCCACCTTGATGCCAACAGCTGGTGTCCGAGTTCAAGGAGCAGGCCGCCCAGCTCGAGTCGCAGCGCGAGCAGGAGGCGCGCCGCGCGGCAGACGTGGAGCAGCGGCTCGCGGCCTGCGAGGCACAGAGGGAGGCGGACTGCGAGGCAATGCGGGCGGCCGTGCGCGACGCGGACGGGAGGGCTGCCGCACAGGTGAGGCCGGGGGCACTCGTGATTTGTCGAGCGCCCTCTCGCGCTCCCGTCGCCCTGGGTTGTGCAAGCTATGCCTTTGTGCATTGGAAACGGCCGCAAAGCTGCCGGTCCTCCCTCCCTGCTCACTCGGCCATGCGCCCGCAGCTGCTACGCGCGCGGCAGGAGGCGGCGGACGACGCGCAGCGGCGCGCGGCGCTGCTGCAGGCGCGCCTGGAGCGGGCCGAGGACTCAGCGCAGCGCATGGCGGCCGAGGCTGAGGCGGCGCAGACCGTCGCGGCGGTGAGGGGCGCCGAGCTGGAGGAAGCTGCCAGGCAGCTGGCGGCGGCGGTGGAGGGCGCAGCTCGTACGGAGGAGTCGCACCGCCAGGTGCGGCAGTGGCATGAGCTGGTGTGTGTGTGGTGGATCCACCCGTGACGACGCTGTTGGGTGGCTCAGGGACGCCTATAATGCAGCAGCTGCCCTGTGTCGTGGGTCCCCCTTCCCGTTGCTATTTACTGACAGCGCGGCTGGCCGCACCCGCTCCGCCTGTCGGCAAGCCAGTCCCCCGCTCCCTTGACGCCCCTCCATTATCGCGTGCCATCCCTGAACGCCCGCCTTTAGAATCTTGCCCGACCCAAAAGCGCCCGCCTCGTCCTTGCAAAACCTAAACCCTACGTATTGTTGTTGCAGCTGGTGGCTGCGCGTGACTCAAAGGTCCTTGAACTGCAGCAGCGGCTGGCGGCGATGACGGCCGCGGGCCAGGAGGCGTCGGGGGCGCATGAGGGGCAGCTGGTGCAGCTGGTGACGACCCTGGGCCAGCTCAAGGACACGTGCGCGAGCCAGGTGCGGCGGACGTTGTCTGTACGTGCGTTGGCCAACATGCGCGAGTGGACATCCCGTGCATGGAAGATGAAACGGCGGCTTTCATCATCGAAGCCCGCCCGAGTCATCGGGAAGGGTGGGGTGTGGCTGTTGTGTCATGGGACAGGGGTGGCGTGTGGCAAGGCCGCCATGTGACAGGGTGGCGTGCGGCACGGGTGTCGCATGACAGGGGTGTCATGTTGGCGTGTGACCAGGGGCCTGCATGCGCGATTGCATTGGTGCAAAATTCCAATACGCACCGCACCCCGCTTCAGGCCGAGGAGCTGCGCGGCTACACCGAGGAGCTGCGGCGGCTGAGGGACGAGCGGCGCGGCCTCAAGGCCGCCGCGCGCGAGGCGCGGGCGCAGGCGGAGCAGCTGCGGGTGGAGAAGCAGGTGAGCGGCTCGGAAGGGGTCGGGCTCGTCCGGGCCGCTGCAGAGCAGTAGATCGGGCCGATGCGTTGCAGCCGTCTCGCAGGTGCTGCGTGATTGGGTTGCCAAAACAAGCAAAACCTGCTGTGCTGCTGCATCCAAGCATGATGCCAGGGGTTGACGCCGAGATGCGCGCTCGTCGTTGCAGCCCCGATTGGTTTGCCCCCCCCCCGGCCCCCGGCAGCCATCTAGCGTGCCCGCACCTGCCCACCGCCGGGCGGTCCGTCCGTCCGCGCGCCGCCGCCCCTGCAGGTCATGGAGGGCGCGCTGCAGCACGAGGTTGCGGCGCAGGCGGGGGCGCAGGCGGAGCTCGCGGTGCTGCAGGCGCAGCTCAAGGAGGCGGTGGACGAACTGGAGGAGCGCTGCAAGGGTGAGCCTTGCTGTGCACAGCTCACACGCGTGCCGGTCCGCACCGCCCGACCTCTCTGCAGCCAAAGTTAGCACCACTCGTACTCTTACTCCAGTCGGATGGGTGACGCGTCGCTCCCTGGGTTGAGTCCACAGAGCGCTGCACCACCAAAAGCCTTAGCAGCATGCTGTCCTGCCTGCAGCTTATAGGTGTTGGATGGTCCCCGGGCGTCAATGAAGCCCCGTCGCGCCCCCCGCCAGGCGCCGAGTCGCGGGCGTCGGCGCTGATGGGGCGGCTGTCGGAGGAGCGCGGCCGCCTCGTGGACGCGGCTTGCAGACTGGGCGGCAGCTGCGGCGCCGGCGGGGACCTCGCGCGGGCGCTCGAGGTGAGGGCGCGTCCGACCTGCATGGGCCCGCGGCCCCCAGAGAGCCTGTTCTCAGGGTGGGAGTAGTAGGCGGCCTCCGCAGGCACCCACACCCGGGCAGCAAGCCAAATGCGTTGCGTGTGCGCCTGGCCAATAGCAAGGAGGCCTTGTGAGCTGATTGAAAGTGGCTGATTTAGATTTCCTTTCCCCTCTCCAACCCCCTCCCCGAAAGCACACACACACACACACACACACATATACACACATACACACGTACACACCTACACACATGGACGACACACAAACACGCACACACACACACACACACACACACACACACACACACACACACACACACAAATCCCCTCTTGCGCACGCTCGCCGGAACCCGCAGGCCGACCCCGCGCACACCCAGGCGGAGCTGCAGCGCGCCCAGGAGCGCGCTGCCAGCGTCAGGGAGGACCTGTCTCTTGTGCGCTCCTCGCTGCTGCCCCTGCTCGAGCGCGGCGCCGCGCGGCAGCCGCCGGCGGGCAGCAGCTTGGCAGCGCTCGCCGCGGCGAGGCGGAGGCGGCAGCAGCGGGAGGAGGCGGGCAGGCGCTCGCCCGGCGGATCGAGCGGCCGCGATGTGGCCGCGGGCGACCCGACGCTGCAGTCGGCCATGAAGAGCCCTCTCGCAGCTTCACGGCAGCTGCCGCAGGGCACGTTGGCCGGGCTGGTTTCGGGGCTGTGCGCTGACGTGGACAGCCTGCAGGGCCAGCTGCGCGCAAGCCGCGTGCGCGCCGGCAAGCCAGGCGGCCAAGCGCGCGCGAGCGAAAGCATTGACGACGGCGACGCGCTGGGCCGGGGCGGCGACGCCGAGGGGCGGTCGCGGTCGCGGCGGGCGGTCTGCGCGCGTGAGTGGACAAGGCAGCAGGCGGGCTGCGGCGGCGCCACCGAGGGATGGCCGAGCAGCTGCAGGTGACAGCGCTCGCCGCTCGCCATGCACCGAGGTAGCGCTGGCATGGGGTGATGAGGCCATCTTCGTTTGCGTCGATTCAGGGAGCGGCAACGCTGTTGAAGCGAGAGAGGCCGCTCACGCACCAACCGCCAGAAGTGACACACGAAATGACTGATGGCGAGCTGTAATGTCCTCCACACCTGCTTTGCGTCTCCAATGTCCACGCACGCGCCTGTCAACGATGACAGCACGCCCCAAAGCATCGCGGCCACCCACCGGAGCAGCAGCAGCAGCAGCAGCAGCACTGAGCACCTTTCGCCGGGCATACCGGCACTTCTGCTCGAGACCGCAGCAGCAGCACAGCCTCGAATGAGTGAGCAGGGCGGCGGCGATCAACGGCGTGACGAAGGTTTTGGGCGCTCGCCGGCAAGCTGGCGGCGGCGGCGCGCATCGTGGGACGCAGCCAGCAGCTGCAGCAGCAAGGACATCCGGGAGGCGGCGGCGCCAGGCGCCGGCGGCGCTCGTGGAGGCGCGCGGTGGGTGCAGTCCGCGGCCTGCAGCGGCTGCACGGCTTCCAGCGCAGCGGCGCTGTCGGCGGCGATGACCGAGGCCCGGCGGCTGGCAGCGGGTGTCGGGGGCGGCGGCAGCGGCGGCGGCGTCGAGGGCGGAAGCTTGGGGGTCATAAGGGACGCGCAGCTGCTCGATTCTGTCCTGACCGGCCGGCTTTTGGCGCACTCGGGGCCTGCCTGGGCCAGCGGTGGTTTCAACGCCGCCAAGGGCAGCTTCAGGGGCCCTGTGTCCTCAGCGGCCGCGAGGCACAAGGGCGACCCTCGTGATGCTGCGGCGGGGGGGCACTTCGCGGCGGAGCAACTCCGGCGTTTGCTGCAAGCTGCGCCCGCAGCCACGGCTGCTCTGCTGCAGCAGCACGGGCACAGGAGGGCGCACGGCTTTGGCGGACGGCGACTGTAACTGAGCGCCGGTTTTCCTGGTTGCCACTATCTTATTAATGAGGTTGCTTTTGTGGGTTCAGGCACAGTGAAAATGCAATCCATGCTGTGCGGCCTGAGGCAGTCCAGCCAGCCAAGAAGCAACGCCCCAAGTGGGGCTGTCCATCATTTTTGATGTGGCCTCTCATGCGTCAACATACTTGAAGCCACTTACATGACTTACTTTGCCAGCTGGCGTCCGCATCACATGCGGCGTGCGGTTGATTGCATGCAGTTAGTTGTTCCTGGCGGGCTGTGTCAGTTCACAGCAGCAGCCCAACGCCACAGGAAGGTGCAATCAGCCTTGGCTTTCTGCAAGAGACACCTACTAGTTAGAGAGTGTTATTTTAGGCAACAGCTTTGAGGCTTGCTGCTCGCCGGCGCAGCGTGTTGTTTGGGCGCCGTGCAGGGGGCGCGGCATGCTCGAGTCTCACCCGCCATGCTTGCCGTTGCGCCGCGGGCCGTGGCTCAAGGCAGCACGCGAGATCGCATGTCCTCTGTTCTAACAATTTTCGAGTGCTTTGCGTTGTCCCGCGACATCCACACACTTCGTGCCGGCGTGTTCACCATTGGGCGGCCTAGGCCACCGACTGACCCTCAGCGCTGCGCATGGCCCTGGTAAGGTGACAAAACGAGGATCTATGAGGAGCCGCTGAGCTTGTGGGCGGCCAGGAGGCAGCAGGTGCGCAGCACGCTGGCTGGACCTCCGACCGCGGTAACCAGCGCGGTTTGAGCCTCGTTTCCTGTTCATGACAAGCCTGGTACCAGCGTGGGCTCCACCTGTCCGGGCTCGGCCTCCTGGGTGTTGGCAGGACGGCCCGCTCTGGCCGTTTGTGGGCGCACACTCCGGGAGATCCTAATCTCCAGCTTTTACGAGGCTGCTGGGGCCGCCCGGTCACCGCGGCACACTCTGTCCGCGCGCTGCCGACAACAGCCCGACGGCGGCCGCCGCGCTCACCCACCCCTTCACACCCCGCCTCAGGCGGGCGCATGGCGCCTGAGGACGGCCTGCCGCTGCATATGAGTGCTGTGGAGGTGCCAGCAAGGGAGCACGAGCGCCAGCAGGCGTCTGTGGCCACGCCAGGAACAACCACCTCCCCGCGCGCCACCGGTGCCTGCCAGCATGGCGCCGCGCTCCCTGTGGGTCAACAGCTGGTGGAGCAGCCATTACCACAGCCAGACGCGGCGCAGCAACAGTTGGGGCAGCAGCAGCAGCAGGTACAGCAGCAGCAGGTGCAGCAGCGGCAAGTCCAGCATCAAGCGTCATGGACCCCGGGCATTGACCCGCCCATCGCAGCCGGGGGATCTCGGGACTGCACCACCGCCCCCAACGCACGTGAAGCCGCAGCGCCCGTACTGGTGACGTCCGCATCCCGCGCGCGCCGCCGCCCACCGCCGGCCGCGGTCATGGGCGCGCCCGGCCCCGCTGCCGTCGCGGCCGCGGCCGTGGGCGCGGGCGCGCTGGGGCTGACGGCGTCCGGACGCGCGGCGCGCGCGGGCGCGGGCGGGCGCATGGCGCAGATCCTGCGAGCAGAGGACGGCGACGGCGAAGACGGCGGCGAAGGCGCCAGCGACGGCGAAGGCGGGCGCGAGGAGGTGCGGTTGCTTGCGCGAGCGTTTTCCCATTGCTTGACTGTCTGCAACCCGTCCTGGCGGCTGTTCGGGCCCGACAACCTGTGCTTGCTTGAAGGTGGTCGGCGCTGCGAGGCCCCGCCGTCTCGGCTGCCGTCCTGCCTCGACGCGACAGCCCCGATCGCCCCCGTCTCGCAGGCAGACGCGGCACCCGAGCGCACCCCCCCGTCGGAGGCGCTGCGACAGCACGGGCAGCGGCACCCCCACGCAGCCCCAGCGCAGCGCGGCGGCACAAACCCGCGCACGCCCGGCTCCCGCCCCCGCCGGCCCGCCGCGCAGAAGGCGCGGCGGAACCCTTGGTCATCTGACGACAGCGACAGCGAGCGCCCCGCGCCCCGCGCCTCGCCAGCCGCGGCGAGCGCACGCC
>NW_014011359.1:0-7967 GCF_000611645.1 Monoraphidium neglectum
GGGTTGGGGGGTGGGAGGGGGGAGAAGGGGCCCGTTTCACACTCAATAGGGCGATGTCGGAGCGTCGCTCACCAGGTGTGACGAAATTCAAGGGAATCGGAATAGGTTGCTTGTGTTGCTGCCGTGCCTGAAGATGGCGGTGCTGGTGCGGCTTTTTGTTGTGTGTTCAATCCCACGAGCCTGGACGGCTCCAGGTGCGGGAGACCGCGGGACGACGTAACAACCCTGCTATACCCCAGTTGGCTGAGGGCGGCGCTGGATTGCTTGCCGGCCGCGCCATGTATATATAGGCGGCTTGCATGAGCAGCATCAGGGTTGGCAAGCGCAGTGCTGAAGATTGCGTGTGCAGGAAGCCAGATCACGCCCCCAGTTGAGGCGTGCGCATCACCCCTTGCCCCATCGGAGCGCGTTACATGCAGCTTGGATGCGCACTGCTGCGTGCGCCACGCATTGCCGGGTGCGGCCAGGGCTGTTGCGCCGCCTCGAGCCAACCCAGCACCCAGCGGGACCCCTGTACGGGGCACCTCAGGCGCGTGCGCCGCACCTGCTTGTGCACCCACTCCCGGGCGCCGCGGGCCTGGTCTGGCAGCTCCTCAGCCAGCAGGGCCAGGTTGAGCCTGTGGCAGAATCGGGGCCGCTGTACAGCCGGACGAGCTGATCCAGGGAGCTGCGGCGCAACAAAGAGGGAGCGCGCGTGCGTGCAAGGGCGGGAGTCGGTCTGGTGCAGCGCTGCGCGCTGATCAGGTGGACAAACAAACAGCCATGGGCGCGACAGAGGTTGTACCTGCCGGTGTGCACCCGCAGCCGCGCGCATGTCTGGGTGCCCACAGGGGATGTCCATGGCAAATCATCTTTTCATGATTCGCGATGAGGCATAAGCATGAAGCGCTTGCCACGAGGGTCTCAGCCCAATTGACAGCCGCTGATTTGAGGATTTTGCTGCAGGAGCCTCCTGACAGGTTCAACCCACAACTGGTTCGCGTCCCAACCAACCATCACGCCTGTCCTCTGGAGCCCGGAGGCGGTCAACACCAATGTATGGTGACCCCACATCCTCTGCGTCACCCCCTCACCTGCGTCGCCGCTGCTGCTCGGCTGGGCTGTCGCGCGCCGCCGGCATCGTATGACCAGCGGCATCCTTGGCAGGCCTTGTGCATGTCAGTCAGCTATCTTTGTTGGAGTGAACGAATGGTTGATGCATAGCGCTCGTATGTTACATGCTACTAGAAGACTCAACATCGACGCTCTCCGACCCCCATCTGCGCACTATGCTTCACGCAGAGTTCAACGCCCGCTGCCGCCCGCCAGCCTCGCAGACCAGGCGGCAAACGCGCCTCAACGCCCGCCGCACCGGAGACCCCCAAGCCGAGCACGCCACGCGGGATGCGAACGCCGCCACCACCTCGGCCGCGGGCGACCCATACGGCGTCCCAAGAACAAACAACATCGACACGGCACAACAGCCTGGGCTTGAACCAGGGATACATGGAGGGATGGCGCATGCTTTCGACACATCTCCGCACAGGCTGCCTGCTCAGCTGCAGAAGTTGCAGCACACCGCCTGGGCTGCCCTGACTTGGCCAGGCGTTATGGTGCAGCATATCCCCTGCAAACCCCTCCAGCCCCCACCTGGCGCCCGCCGCCTGCAGCAGCGCGGTTGCCGCCGTCGCCAAGCACCTTGCACAATGGCCATTGCCATTGCGGTGGACGGCAGTGCTCGTGCCAACACCAGCGCCGGCGCCGCCGCTCCACACGACCGCGCCCCCATCCAATCGGCGCGCTCCTGAGCTCGCCCACCCACTGCCTCAGCGCCGAGAGCTGCCTCCTCAAGGCCCCGCACCATCGGCAATGGTCGGCTGCTGTGACCGACCTGATGGGCAGGTTCACCCATGAGGTTGCCAAGTGTTGTCTGTATGGGGAGCTGGGGAGCTCGTGGAATCAGCTTCACTCTCGAATGGAACCAAGTTTGCCCAATCAATGGCGGGTATTGCCCAAGAAACAGCTGCCCCGCCACGCATACCAGGCTGCCTGCCACCGAACGAGACGGCACACCTCGACACATCCTGTTCCAGATAGATGCACCTGCCCCATCCCACACCGCCCCCGCTCTCAGTCATTCACCCCTGGCAGCAGGTGCGACACAGTGATCTTGGGCCCAGATGAATGCCAAAGGCCCTCTGCAGCACCATCCACACTGCCAGCGGTGGAGATACAGGAGCCCGCCACCGCCCGCTGTCGCCTGTGTGGCATCGGATTGGAGCGCACATGTGCGGCGTCGAACGCACGGTTGGCGCCGCCCAACAAATCTGACACCAGTTGGCCCGCGCGCGCCTGAGTGACGGTTGCAATCACAGCGGCTGTGTATGGGGACACTCATTGCTGGACTTGGCAGTGTAGTAGTGTGGGCGGCGCTGTGATTGCGACGTGCTCAGGCCCGTTCCGCGCTGGGGGCGGAGTGCGGTGCGGCAAGAGCAGAGCCCACACGGGCGGAGCGCGGTGCGGCAAGCACACACCTGGTGCTGCCGAATCGCAGCAGCGCGCACCGGCTATCAGGTCCTTCACTATGCTGCTCGCGCCTTGTCCCCTGTGAACGCCTCAGGCTCCTTGTCCCCATCTCATTATTGCCTGGTCCCTTGACGCCTCTATCTTATCCCCTTCGGCGCTTGCCTGCGCTCGTCGGCGACCTTAGTTTGCGATTGTGCCTCTGATACCGGGGCCTCACATCCGCCACTCTGGCTGCTGATCGCCGGGGCGATGATCTCGGCTGGTGATCGCTCCAGGAAACTTCACAACCAATTGTGATCAATTGTGGAGCCAAAGCAGCGTCGGTTACGGCGGTGTAGGCCTGCAACACGAGTTCAAGCGCCACACCAGCAGTCCAGCACTTGAGTCATGCAGCCGCATCCGCGAAGCTGCCCAGATGCATTGTCGCCGTCAACTCGCGTTGCGATGGGAACTCTGGCTGCGCCCACACGACAGGTTACTGGCCTCGCTGCGCAACAATCTCAAACCAATTGTACCGAAAAGGATCCCTGGACATGCGCACAGCGGACGCGGCGGCCCTCCAGACCAAGATGGAGCATGAAGTGGCGCTTGGCCGGTGCGTACTGTTGTATATGTACGCTTCAGGCGCCGGCTGGTGTGCAACGGGCGCAGGGGCGAGTGCGTGTATGGCAAGCTGCCGAGTGACACGGTGAACAGACTATGCGCATGATTTTATCCAAGTGCCGCATCACAACAACAACGCATGACACTATTGGGGGCGCAATGATACATCAAGAACCTCTGCTGAAAGTGGGACAGCAGTTGTTGGACCGCACAAGTTGTTCAGTGGATAGCGCACAGAGATCTACACAGCAGGCCAGTCCAGTCCACCAGCGGCTTCCGAGCACATGCGTGCAGCAGGGCCTGGCGTGTCTTTGTGCAACAGAGTGTAAAAGCCCAACAGACAGCCGCGCATACGTGTGCAGATCGATCCAGCAGGCTGCACCGGCTTGCAGCTGTAAGAGTGCTATGCTGCATGCTTCCTGGGACGTGATTATGGCATTGCCATCCATTCATGGTATTAGAAAGCGATGCACAAAACAGGGTAGAGTTCCTCACATGTGGGGGCATTGGTGGGGTTTATTGGGGTGCTGCTTCCTATCCAATTGGAAGTACTAAAGAAAGATACCCCAATACTGCCAAAGTCTGTAAGACCGGCACTACTGGTGAACCCAAGGCACGAGGCTGCTGCGGCCACTACTCCGGTTGGCTGACTGCCAGACCAAAAAGCACCGCGAACCGCAAACACACCTGCATCGTCCAAGGTCAGCAAGAGGCCTCCCAGCATGCTTGTGAAGTTGCGAGCCAACACGACGCCGCTCGCCTCGATTGCCAAGCCGCTGGGGACACCGTACTTTGTAGGGAAATCGGCAATTTGGTCGGTTGCCGATGTCGATAGGAACGCGTGCACCTGGGTGAGCCCCGCCGGCCGGTTGATGGAGGCACTGCACAAGGCGTCAGCACCAGACCGGCCACCAAGGTTTCCGTTCCTTTCTGTCGAAGATTCACGGTAGATCACCACCCGCGAGCGCAGGTACTGTGCGGCAGGCACGCCCCCCAGACTGACTGCGTTGATGTTGGCCAGGTCTGCAGTTTTCGCGTAGACACTCAAGTCAATGGCAGACACATTGGCTACGGTGGCTGCCAGTGAGGCGAGGCTGGTGTTGACCGACGCGATGGCTGCCGCGCCTATGGTAACTGTGGCATTCAGAGACTCCACGGTGGTTTTGGCCAGCGAGACTGCCGCCGCGTCCGCTGCCTGGGCTGCCTTGATGGCGGCCAAGGAGGTGTTGACGGCCGAAAGCTCAAGGCCGCAGGCGCACTGCTGCGACGCAGACTTGAGCGCCGCGATGTCCTGGGCCGCGGTCTGGTTTGCCGCCTCCAGCAGGGCCAGTTGCTGAGCGGTGCGTGAGTCGGCCGCTGCAAGGACGGCGAGCTCTTGAGTGATGTTGCCCAGGTTGGTTGCGTTGGCTGCGTTTGCTTGCAGCTTTTGCACGCCAGCGGTGAGCGCCGCAATCGTCGCTTTGAGCTCGTCCACCTGGGCGCGCAGCACGGCTGTCTGGTTGCTCCCCTGGACAAAGGTGTCCTGCAAAGAGCTGGCCTGGGCGGCGGCGGCGGTGACCTTGGGCTCGAGAGCTGCCAGGTCACTGGACACTTTGTTAACCTGTGCGGCAGTCGCCACACCACAGCCGTAGCGCAGCTTGGTGGGGTCCTGCGGGAATGGAAATGTGCCGGTTGTTCCAAGCGCAAAGCAACCGGCGCGGTGATCAGGACATGCTTGCAACATGTTAATGGGCACGTTGTCCAGAGGAAGGGCTGGAGGGGCTGCATGTGCTCTCACCCCACAAACAACCGAGCAAGTCACCACTGCATTGCCGCATGTGTTTGCTGCCACACCCACACCAGCACGCACCAGACACCTGCCCATGCACAAGAGTTTTTTTTCCCGCATGCGTTGTTCTCTGTGTGCGTGCGTGCGTGTGAGGGCACGCACCTTGCTGTCGGCCGTAGCGTTGGCGGGTGCCAGCAGCTCGCTGCACAGCTGGTCCATGAGGGCGGTGGGGCCGGCCTTGGAGGAGCACGACTTGACCAAAGCCTTGACAGGCGCGCACTGAATGGGGACGTGCAAGGAGTGCAGAGTTAGTTCATGCATGACTGCAGGATGCTGGCTTCGCGTGCGAAAGCGAGACACAAATACAGCAAAGTGCAGGCGGGCTTTTTCCATCTTCCCGAGGTAAGGCGCCTACATGCATGGCCGCCACGCTGGGGCAACCAAGCTAAGCAACACGCTGGTGCGCGCCCAGGTCTTGTTTCAACCCAACCTTGCACTCAGGTGTCACTCACCACTGCCAGCTTCTGCTTTTTGGGGGTCGCCTGAGGGCTGCAGGGGACACGCCAAGAGGGCGGGAGCAGCGGGAGGACGACAGTGTGGTTCAGCATGCACATGAATGCATCCGCCGCGTCGACAGCCAACATGCAGGGATTCATGGGCATAAACGGAACATCGCAAACATAGGCACATCAGCTGGGGTGGCTGCGATAAGCTCGCAGTGGGTGTCATCAGTCGTCAGGCTGATGTGGGGGACACCTCCAAGTTCACGGGGTGGGTCCTGCCGGCACACATGGCAGCATTTCTTTCCTATTGACGGGTTGTGCGCCGCACGTGTCTGGAGCGCGCTCCGATCAGGACACCCCCAGCCACACAAGCCTGCCAGCGCACCTGACGCACATGACCACGCCCAGCATGTTGCAAAAAAGCAGCAGTACAGCCGCCAAAGGCATGAGCGATCTCGTTGTACACCGCATGCTGGGATTGGCGACGTCAACGGGAAGTTACGACTTCAGCGCTGATGTTTCGAGCAAAGGATATATTTCTCCGTGTCAGTGGAGGTGTAAGTCACGTCCACCGTATCTCTGATTGCCGCACACTTGCCACTGCGCCTGGTGAGGCGGTGACTGTGAGTGAGCTGAGTGAGGCCGACAAAAACGCACGAATCCAAGGTAGTTGAGGTATCTGTGTGACTCATGCCACCTGGGATACGTCTCGTGTGAGACCCATTTCGCGGGTACGATTCCACTACGATTAGTGTTAAAGCGTCACGCCATGTGCAGAGATCATGCCCGTTTTACTCATCAGCGTGCGAACTAGGGCGGCCCAGCTCGGATGAACACTCGTCGGAACTTGCAGGCTCACGAACACACGATGGACACACGTGGGGACTTGCAGGGTTCCGGTGCGCTTGGGCCACCACCGTAGTAACGCCCTGGTTCTTGAGATGATCAAGCGCAGTGTGTTGTGTCCCTCAAACCCACAGCCGCAGTGCCTGAGCCTTCCAGTCAGGGCGAAGAGCAACATTTTGTGTGGTGATGGGGTTTTGATTGCGCAATGCCGCTGCGATAGGGTTGGGATGCCGACAACTGGAGATGATCAAGCGCAGTGTGTTGCGTCCCTCAAACCCACAGCCGCAGTGCCTGAGCCTTCCAGTCAGGGCAAAGAGCAACATTTTGTGTGGTGATAGGGTTCTGATTCGCGCAATGCCGCTGCGACAGGGTTGGGGTGCCAAAAACTACACAGTTTGCATGGCGATGACACCCCGATTACTGATGATGGGGTTGCACATTACACCAGTGCCGTCTTGCCATGTGTGTCTGCTGGAAGCAAGGATAACAATTGAAGCATTGTTGCACATGAGTGTGCAGGTACCAGAAAGCGTCAGCTGGCAGCGAGGCATTGAGTGGGTGCTGCTCCGAGCACCTCTCCTCCAGCGCGTCGATGGGACACGACCGGGGGTGGGGCAGGGGCGTCAGCAGGCGAGGACGATGGGGGCGATGAGGAGGCTTGCGCAGAGGACAGCAGCGAGGAAGATGGGGGAGGACCTGATGAGTACGAGCAGGTGCGCTCGCCGCGGCCATACGCGTACTGTATGGGGATCCCAGGGTGTGCTGTGCTGTTGATGCATGCGTGGCCAGCAGGATGGAGGGCACGATGATTGCGGCGCAGCTGGCCCTGCCATGCATGTACGGCTCTGAGCCTCCCCATACACAGCTTTCTCAAGCGCAAACCTGTCTTCGAAGCGCCCACCATGCGGCGCGCAGCGCGCAAGCCGAGCTCGGCTCACGCAATCGGGCCGGGCAGCCTGCCCCGCTTTCACAGCTCACGGCACCTTGCGCCCAGCTCAACCTCGGCATCCCCACTCGTGCATTGAGTACCGCATAAACGGACGGCACTAGCACAGCAGTAATCCCTGCCGCTCTCCCCCACACAAAGGACGACTTCCTGGTGGGAGAGGACGAGGAGTCGGGCGGCGGCGACGACGGCGCCGGCGGCGCGCCGGGCGCCGGCGGCAAGCGCAAGAAGCGCAAGCGGCGCAAGAGCGCGCGCGAGTACCCGGTGGATGAGGAGGACTACGACCTGCTGGAGGACAACCAGGTCATGGTGAGTTGTGATAACGTCACGGGCGGGGCATCAGCAGGGGCACGATTGCGATGTTTGTTGGGGCTGGCCGCTGCATTGGTGGTGCGGTGTGGGGCTGCAGCCTCGGCGGGACCTAGCAGAGGACGCGGCCGGACAGCAGTCAGCTTGAGGTGCGCTGGGCCTAGTAGTGGCGGCTGCTGCCCCGCAGTGCAGCTGCAGCATGTGTGTGGCGTGCGAGCTGGGTTGAAGCGATGAGGTCAACAGCCGGGATGAATTCGCAAAGGGCCCCGGCAGGCCCTGCCGGCCGGGCCTGCCGCGTTGCACGTGCTGTCCTCCTTCCCCTCCGCATTCCCTCCCCAGGCCCGCCGACCGGTGCAGCATAGCAAGCGCCTGAAACGGCGCGGCGACGAGCCGTGGCGTGTCATGGGGGCGCAGCAGCTCAAGGAGAGCCTCTTCGGCGCCGGGGGTGAGGGGCCGCCGCCGCGCACTGCACTGCTCCACCACGGCC
>NW_014011359.1:8353-10198 GCF_000611645.1 Monoraphidium neglectum
ACTCGGGGCCAGAGGCGGCTGCGCGGCGGCAGCGGCGGCAGCGGCGGCGGCGGCGGCGGCGGCGGCGGCAACACGCCGGGTTTTTTGACGATGACATGACATGATGTGGGCCCTGGGTGCGCTCGGCGGCGAGGGGCACCTGTGCTGGGTTACACATTCCTGAGCGGCGGCGGCGGGTTTGCCAGCCAGGCCATGGCGGAGGCGGCGCGCATCTTTGGTGACGCCACGGTGGGCGCGACGAGGTGTCCCGTTGCAAATCAGGGTGACTTTTGTTGCTTGCGATGCCCTCCTGTTTTGTGGCTGTGGTCGTCGTGATGACGCAGCCAGAGCACGGGTCGAGGCTTCACGCCATGGCGGCGGCGCCGCCGCCGGCGCTCCCAGGGCGGCCGGCCCTGAGCCTCCCATCCCGCGGCGCCGGCCATAACCACATCGTTCAGCCTGCATCCCACCCTTTGACAATTTCACCCAGAAGTGCCTTTGAATCATCGCCACCAGCAGACCGCCTCGACACATCCACGCTCCTGACCCCAGGACTCAGCCCCACCCTTGCTCGCAACCATCGCCCCCACCTGCGAACTTCGCAGGTGGGGGAACGCCACCCCGCAGGTGGGGGAACGCCACCCCGCCCAACCACACCATGCCAAGGCGTGACCCAACACCGACTGTTCAATAAACCGTGAGACACCATGACGTCCTCACCACCCCCTCCCCCAGGACCTCCATGACCTAGTGGGCAGCCACTGCGCCCTGGCGGCGTCACACGGGGGCGCTGACGCGGGCGGCGACAAGGGTGGGGACGAGACGGGGGAGGAGGGGCTGGAGGAGGGAGACGAGGAAGACGAGGAGGCGGCGGCAGACGCCAGGTGTGTGTGTGTGTGTGTGTGTGTGTGTGTGTGTAGGGGGGGGGCGTGCCTGTGCACTCTTGTGTTGGGCACCTGGTTTGGAGGGTCACCCTCCACGGTTGTGTCGTGGGTGTGAGTGCGGGGGGCGCATCACAGAGTTGGTCGGTGGATTGAGGGGCTTGGAGGCTGGCGGGGAGTCCTGGGCTATAGGAAAATCATGTTCCTCCCCTATGATAGGGGCGGCTGCGTTCGCGAGGAGGGCAGCTCAGCCTCGAGGAGGGAGACAAGGAGGCGGCGGCAGGCCATCGGGGCCGTCTGTCCGCACTGGCCTGCCCCCCACCCGTCTCGGCACGTGAGCTGCTGCACCACCCCCCTCCCCCTCTCCCTACCCATGCAACCCGCAGGGAGGGGCGAGCAGCGCTGGCGCGTGAGCGGCAGCAGCAGCGGCGGCTGCTGGACGCGGCCGACCCCGAGTACGCGGCGGCGCACCACCTCTCAGCAGAGGACGAGGTGGGGGCGCGGCGCGCGCCTGCTTGGGGTTTTGGTTTTGTTGGACAGAAGCTGGGCCTGTGGGAGAGTGTCAAGAGCGGCTTGGAGCCTATGGGTGTGATGCGCTGCGTTGTGCTGGGTCGGCGCGCTGCCGCTGGTTTGGTGCCTCAAGGGGGCTGTTAGCGAGTCTCGTTGTATATAGATAAAAAAAATATAATATATATATACATCACCGCGCGGCCGGGCAGGGCGTGGCACCGGCTGAGTCGGAGCGTCTTATGAGCCGCAGCAAGCAGCCAGGCATCCCTCGCTTCGCCTGGAACCCCTGTGCGCCCACCGGCCCGCTCCGCCCCTCCGCAGTCGCGCCACGCAGCGCCGCGGCCGGCGTGCCCGCGTGGCCAGAAAGGCACCAGCTCCCTGCCGCCCCGTCTCCCTGCGCACGCGTCCTTCATCGAATGCGCGAGCTGCCCCCTCACACCTTCCTTCTTCGCCCCCCCAATGCGCCCCCCCCCCC
>NW_014011358.1:0-4910 GCF_000611645.1 Monoraphidium neglectum
TTTGACCGAACGCCCCAGGGCAACAATCTTCAGAATTATTTTGATCAGTACGTGAAGTGGACCAATCCCAAGGACCCCAACCACCTGCAGGTCTTCCTGGACAGCCCCGCGCTGGTCAACGGATACTACAACGTCTGGGTTGAGGGCTCGCTGTCGACCAGCACCCCAGACCTCACCAGCCTATTCGGCATCGATCAGTATGATGACGGCTCAGCGAAGTTCATGGGCGTCAGCCTGCGCAACACCAGCAACAAGCCGGTGCCCATCCAGACCGTCAAGTCGAAGGTCGCCAACCTTGCCGGCCCTAAGGTGCCCGTCGCGTCCGGCGCGAGCGCCGCGTTTACGTGGGACACGCAAGGCTACGGCGAGCAGTTCTGCTATGTCGACGGCACGCGCATCGCCAACGCAGCGGACGCGGTGCACTGCGAGAGCCCGCTCAACCTGCGGTTAGCAGACAGCGGGAACCACACGCTTGAGGTGGTCCTGCTGGACGTGTGCGGCCAGACCACCGCCAACGGCCTCGTTTACGGATCCTGGGGTTGGCGCCCAAACATGAAGTTGACGCTCCCCACGCCGCCGGCGCCGAAGCCCGGCGCCGCTCGCGCCGCGGGCAGCGCGACGCCGCTGCAGCTCGCGCGGCTGTGAACCGGATGGACCGCAGCGCGGCAACCGCGCCGCGCGGGACGGGGTGAGATGCAGGCAGCGCAGCCGCGACGAGGGCGCTGCTGCGCCTGGTGTTGCGGTGCTGGCCAGGCCTCTGTGAGGGGTGATACAAAAAAAGAGGCAAGCAGCAGGCAGCAAGACAGCGCTGCACATGCTTTTAAGCCGGCACCCAAGCCACAGCGCTCTTACTACCTCTAGGCAGCAAGCGCGCCAGCTGATCCCGCCTGGGGTTGGCGGGGGCTTCTAGGTGTAATTTATCAAGTGATTTGTGATGCAAGTACCGGTGGAAAGGTTGCGAGCAGGGATGCCTCACTCGCTTTGTGCACTCTGCTGCGATAGCCGGCCGCACACTGGAAATCCTCGGTGCGACGGTGACGGCCGACTACGACCCCCAGGTGTTTGAGGTAACACCATTTCTGTTTGACCCTGGTGTGTAAATCTCGTACAGAGCCCTGCATGTGTGACCTATCGGCTGTCGCGCACCCATTTGTCGTGTCGAGGTGCATCAGCTGAACAGGCAGCGCGCACTGTTGGGGGGTTACCGACGGGGTCAGCAGCTGTACCAAGGAGGCTGAGGCATTCGAATACATTAAAATCCTCTCATTCTCTCTTTCAACGCGCGGTGTTGGCCCTGCGTGCAGACGACAACCACCCGCGGCCAGCCCGCTCAAGAGGACAAGCACGCGGTGCAAGGCGTAGCGCAGCGGTTATAATTTTCTTGGCTCTCGTTTCTTCATCATGGCGGACAGGCGGCTGGTGGTGCTGGTGCTGGCCCTCCTCGCAGCGGGTATGTAGCAGTTTCACGATCAGGCTCGCCCCCGCGCACTGCTGCGCAGTCACATGCTCAAGTAAATTGATAAAATCTTACTTTCGGGCTTATGCGCTTGGAAGGTAGCCCTTCGAGTGGGTTGCGTTCAGCACTGTAATCCGACCAAGCTCAAATGCGGACATCTGCCCTCGGTCCGCATGCGAGGTTTACGCAAAGATCGCACGCCTTGTCTTGCGTGCCCTGCCCCTCTTGCGCGCAGGCGCTCGCGCGCAAAACCTGGTCGTCGCGCCGCAGGCGCCCACCATGATGCCCCAGGCGGCCACATCGGCCCCCAAGGGCCCCTGCGACATGGGCCTGACCTTCTTCCCGCCCCAGGGCGAGAACCTGCCCACCGGCTGGTCGCAGGCGGTGCAGCAGAGCGGCGGGAACATGCAGACCGACCAGATGATGAAGGTGGCGCTGGCTGGGTACCCCATCCCGCAGCTGTACATGGGCCCCGCCAGCGTCTACACCCAAGTCGGCGGCAGCGTCCCCGTCGCGTGCGTCACCGGCCAGAGCGCCGCAGGCGCGGGCGTGCTCACGCGGCCCGCGGCGTTCACCATCACGTGGGCCCTCGCCGGGCAGAGCGGGCAGCTGGGGCCCTTCCTCAAGGGCTCCAAGCAGGACCCGCCCGCCAATGTGACGCTCAACTTTGTGCCGCAGCTGCCCGACGTGAGCCCCCCGCCGCGCCCGTGACCGCTCGCCCTGCACACCGGCGTCGCTCGTCATGGGGGCCGGGCGGCTGCGGCAGGGCTGGCCGCGCCTGCGAGTCGTCGGCGCTCTGCCGCGCTGCGTCGCGCGGGGTCACAGCAGCATTGCCTAGGCCCTGTCACCCCCAGATATGAATCAAGAGCTGCTCCCTGCTTTGCCAGCGCAGCCCCACCGCCCCACCAACGCCCTGCACACAGCGGGTTGCGCACAATGCTGCACCCCTGACACACAGCAAGCTCAGCCTCTCTCTTTCACACACACATTCAAACGAACACAAACACACACACTCACAAGCACATGCACCACCCACACGTACACACACACATGCACGTGTGCGCACATCTCGCAGGGTGACTACTGCCTGCAGGTTAAGATGGACCTCATCCCGGGCTCCGGCATCGTCTCCATCGGCGCGCAGCAGTTCGAGGTGCCGGCGCGTGCGCAGTCCATCATGCGCCAGGTCTGCTTCTTCAAGCTGGCCACGCGGCCGCAGGCCAACATCACGTTCCACAGCTGCAACAGCAGCTTCGCGGTGGACCTCACAGGGATCACCCCCAAGCCCCAATTCTCCAGGCGCGCGGGAAGTGGGGATAGGGGGGCACCAGGGGCGGAGGTTGAGGGCCTGAGTCAGCAGGATGGAGGCAGATGGTTGAGGGTGGGGGAAACGGAGGTTTGGGGGCTGCTTTGGGTGGGTGGGTGGTGTGCCTGTTTTGAGATGGTAGTCATGATCTGATCTGTGTGATCCGTGTGGTCTGTGTGGTCTGTGTGGTCTGTGTGGTGTGCAGGCAGCAGGAAGGAGTGTGGCGCAAAAGGAATATCTGGGCAACCAGGGATATGAGTATTGCAGGATGGGCGCCGAACAGGCGCGGCCCAGTGCGCACCTCATGCACTAATCACCCAGCTTGCCAAGGCTCCCTGCGTACACCCAACCCCTCGTGCCTCTCTACCCTCAAACGCGTGAACGGGATCCATGGGCTCTGAGTACGATGCCGCCCCTCCCTCACAACAGCCGCTTCCCTCCTTCCCCCTTGTCCCCCTTCGAGCCGCCCAGGGGCGACCTGCAGCTGTTCAGCACCGTCTTCCACGTGTGGGGCAAGCTCAACCGCACCTTCGACCGCACGCCCCAGGGCGACAACCTGCAGGATTACTTTGGGCAGTACGTGAAGTGGACCGACCCCAAGGACCCCAACCACCTGCAGGTCTTCCTGGACAGCCCCGGGCTGGTCAACGGATACTACAATGTCTGGATTGAGGGCTCGCTGTCGACCAGCACCCCAGACCTCAACAGCCTGTTCGGTCTTGACCAGTACGACGACGGCTCAGCGAAGTTCATGGGCGTCAGCCTGCGCAACATCAGCAACAAGCCCGTGCCGATCCAGACCGTCAAGTCAAAGATCGCCAACCTAGCGGGCCCCGAGGTGCCCGTCGCGTCCGGCGCGAGCGCCGCGTTCACGTGGGACACCCAGGGCTACGGCGAGCAGTTCTGCTATGTCGACGGCACGCGTATCGCCAACGCGGCGGACGCGGTGCACTGCGAGAGCCCGCTCAACCTGCGGGTGGCGGACAGCGGGAACCACACGCTTGAGGTGGTCCTGCTCGACGTGTGCGGTCAAACCACTGCCAACGGTCTCTTTTTCGGCTCCTGGGGCTGGCGCCCAAACATGAAGTTTACGCCCCCCACGCCACCGGCCCCCGCGCCGGGCGCCGCCGGCGCCGCAGGCAGCGCAAAGCCGCTGCCGCTCGCGCGGCCGATGAACCGGACGGACCGCAGCGCAGCAGGCGCGCCGCGCGTGGCGGGTTGGGCCACGGGCGCCGCAGCTGCGGCGGCGGGCGCCCTGGCGCTGCTGGCACTGTGAGGCGGCCGCAGGGCCGCGTGCCGACCTCCGCACACGCATGGGGGCTGCTGGCAGCTGGTGCTGCCACGGTCGCTGGCGTGTGCGTGGGCATGGCAGGCGGCGGGAGCGACGAATTGCGCAGCACACTGGACAAGAATCTGATTGATGAGCGCAGGCTAGGATTGCTATGTTTCTCAAACCCCCTTTTCGATTGCACGCGGCACCCCAACATAGATGAGCGCAGCTCGGCTGGTCGGTCCTGTTTTAGGCGGTCACACGGCGGCAAACAGTCGGGGCCGCCACCAGCCGTATTTCAGGGTTTCTGCCTTGCACTTTCCAGGCCCGAATCTCGCATGCAGCCAGCGCACGCGCCCCGGCAGGCTCGGCCGCCCGCGCGAGCGCCGCACGTCCGCCCATTCAGCATCAACGGGTGTGGCTGGCCTGGGCTGTCCATCCGTGGCGCTGACTAAGCGTGTAACATGCCCTGTCCTTGCCGTCGCCCCTTAAAGCAGCTGCGCCGCTCACTGGGCGTGCGCTGGCGCGCGCCCCCTCGCCGCCGCCCCATCAGCTGCGAGCGCAGGACTGGCCCGGCTGCTTGAACGTCGGGGCCCACACTCCAGCTTGCCCCCTAACCACACCGAACACAGCCAGGGACACGCGTTACAGCCGCACAACGCCCCGTGTCCCGCAGCGCGCGCGACCGCCCGCGACCGCCTCACTCCGCGGGCGCCGCCGCCGCCTCGCCCTCCGCCGGCGCCGCCGCCGCGGGCCGCTCCACGCGCGCGCCGACCTCCTCGGCGCTGTAGTCCCCGTGCACCTCCATCAGCTTGGTCAGGTCAAACTTGGGCGCCTTGAGGACCTTGACCTTGCGCACGGCCACGTTCTGCAAGGGG
>NW_014011358.1:5258-10150 GCF_000611645.1 Monoraphidium neglectum
TAGACGCCGCTGCAGGCCTTCTCGATGTCCTTGCCGATGGCCTCGGGGATGAACTTGGCCACGAGGTCCTTGAGGTCGGAGCTGGAGGCCTCGCGCGCCATGATCTCCATCATCTTGCGGCGGATGGTGCGGGTCTGGGGGGGAGGGTGGTTTGGGGAGGAGGGGGTGCGGGTGGCGCGTTTTGGGGGCAGGGGTTGCAATGACGCGGGGGAAATCGAGGGTACCTGGGTAGCAGGGCGCAGCGCTGGAGGGCGGCGGCTGCTGCTGCCAGAAGTGACCGGCCTCAGCGGCAAACCGAGTGACGCAGGGTCAGGCGGCAGAGGCAGGGGCGCGCGCTCGTGCGCCGGCCGCGGGGTTCACCTGCGCGCTCTTGGCGTAGGCGGTGCGCTTGATCTGGCCGGGGCGCTTCTTGGTGAAGGCGATAGCGAACATGCGCAGCGTGTAGCCGTCGGTGGTCTTGACGTCCACGTGGGCCTCGATGAGCGACTGCCACTTGCGCACCATGGCGCGCAGCTTGTCGGTGGTGTAGTCCATGCCCCAGAACTGCGTGAGGCAGTTGCGGCCCTGGACGTCCTCCACGCGCAGCTTCATCTTGCGGTACGCGTCCTCCTCGTTCTGAATGTGTGTGTGTGCGCGCGTGTGTGTGTGTGTGTGTGTGTGCGCGCGCTTTCGTGTGCAGGTGCGCATGCCAAAGAGCGGGAGAGAGAGGGAAACCGAGATGTGCATGGGTAAAAGGGTGTGCGCTTGCGTGCCTGCGCATCAACGCTTTGTGAATAATTCTAGCACAACCCAAGCCTCGCAGCTGGCATGTGCGCAGCTGCCCAGACCTTTCACATTCACTGCGGCCGCTGCTGGCTCCTCTGCTGCTGCTGCAGCTGCTGTTGCTGCTGCTGTTGTATGAGTCGCTGCAGCTGTGCTGGCGCCGCTGCCACCGCTGCCGCCACAGCCGCCCAGCAGCTGGCTGTGCAGCACGTGCTGCTGCACGTTTGCCTGCCCACGTATGTACCTCCATCTGACGCCTGCTGTCACTTGTCGATCTTGCTTAGTGCGCGCCCGCAGCCGGGGGTCCGCAGCCAGCTCTGCCGTGAATAACCGCCGCCCGTCCGACCGCCTCTGTCGCCACACCCCCTGCCTGCCCCCCTTCACCCTGCAATTTGCCTGTCCTGTCCATATGCGTACAGCCACATCAGCGAACGCACCTTCTGCAGGTCCGCCAGGGAGGTCTCAAACACGCGCCCCTTGAGGCCGTCAGACGCGATCTGGGGGGGGGGGCGTTGCGGAGAGAAAGGAAGAAAGAGTCAACAAACCCGGGACACTGGGCCCCAGCGGATCAAGGCCAGGAGGCCTTGAAAGTGAGCGCCAGCGGCCCCAGAAGCACAAAAGCTGCTGGTGTGTGCAGGGCTGCAACCAGCACCCATGGGTGCGAGCCGTGGATGGCAAAAAGTCTGATGTCGGCCCCCGTCGAACTGCTAGCCATTCTTGCTGTTGCTGTCACCGCTGGACCCGTCTGATTGGCCCCCATCCTATAGCTGCCAGCGCGGCGCCCCTGCGCCGCATTTCACCGGCAGCCACAGCAGCGCACCTTGGTGCCCTGAGTGCGCGTCACCAGCGTCTTGCCGACGTTGCGGACCACAAACATGGAGGGCGCCTTCACATCGTACCAGTCCTTCTTGCTGAAGGGGTCCACGGCCTTCTTCTTGCCGCCCTTCTTGCCCTTCCTGGGATTGGGGCGCAGCAGACACAGACGCGAGGGCGAGCCGGCGTGGGCATGCAGAAGCGTCCAGCTGCACCTGCACGGCCAGTCGGGCCAACAGGGCCACTCTGCACCAGCAATTGGCTTTACCCACTCTGGGGGTATCGTAACACGACTGCTGCTAGACCCGCTGCTGCTGCCGAGAACCGCTGCACGCGTGCAGCAGTGGCGCCGCCCAAGCTTCCGGCCGTGCACGTCGCGGCGTACAGCACTCGGTGCACCCGCTGACGCTGTGGAAGGCTCGAGACAACAGAAACAAGCTGGACACTGCCACGGCCCCACAAGCCATGCACAAGATCAAGGACGGCGAGACTGCGCGTTCGCTGTTCGTCGTCCAGGAGTCCTCGTGCCGAACTTGATAATGTCGCTGACAACTATCACATGCTACTTCACGCTGCTGTGCAGTGCCCAGCCTCGCCCCGCGGCCTGGGCTCTGCCGGCGCGCCCACAAGCACTGCAGCAGGCACAACGCCCTCGAGACCGCTCCACCCGTGTAAATGTCTTGAAATCATGGTATTAACACCCTGTTGCACTCACGAGATGCGTTTGTTCTTGCCGACCGCCATGTTGTCTGCAGCAGCAGTCGACTGCGGCAGCAGACGGCTGTTTAAGCAAGCTCTAAGCTGCAGAGAAAGGACCGTACCACACGTGCGTGCTGTCCCAAGTGGGCAGCGCGCGAAGCTGCATGCGCCGTCCGTTCGGCTGCCCGTTGAGACGTCCCGCTGTGTACATTAGACAGAGCCGCCGTGCCCCAAACCTTCAAGTGCAAGCTGTACCTGCAAGGGGGGGCACAGAGGGCAAATGTTGGACGCAACACCAACAAGCCAGCTGAGGAGTTGGGTGGACATGGCCTAGCAGCCCTGGCTCGCCACCCTAGTGGTGGCCGCGCTCCACTTTGTTGTGCCTCTGGCCTATCCCATTGGCCCATGTCACAGCTGAGCACATCTGCTACACATTGCTGAGTGTAAAATATCTTTTCAGTCTTCAGCAAGCATGGAGTGGCCCACAACTTCCGCCTGCCGCAGAGGTTCATGGTCGATCAGACGATCAAAATTACAAATTTTATTGCAGCAGGGCCCAGGTACCACTGGCAAGGCAGATCGCTCATTATCATTGCCACCACCATACAACCCAAGACAGGAAGAGCCTCTTGCAAAACTGGGTGCGCCGCCTGGCAAAGCAATGCGCCCCTCAAGGCAAACGACGAGGCGCTGAGAGCACCCAAAGCTGTCCCGCTTCCGCCGTCCGCTGTGCACCTAGGCTTGGATCGACCCCTCGCGTATACACACTCGTCCCCCCATGCACAGCTTACGCGCTGCCCGACGCCGCGCCGTTACCGATGTACCTGCGGGCAGGGAGCAAGGGGTGGGGCGATGATGAGTGAATACGCGTGCGAGTCTGGTGCTGGCGAGGAGGCCACGCGCGCCCCGTGCATAGGCTTTTATATACTCAAGTCGTGTCCCTCACACACCAGGGCAGGCGGGCTGCCGGCTGTTGGCAGCATTGGGTGTTTGGGGGGGGGGGGCAGGCTCAAAAAATGCGCCCCCGCCCTTGAGCGAGTGCACACTTGACAGCACATACATGGGCGTGTGTGCCTCGTGCAAGCACACCTGCACGCAAACACACGTGGACACACGCGTGTATACACACACACACACACACACACACACACACACACATGCTCAGTCTTTCTCTTGCACTCACTCACGCGTTCACACTCGGGCAGGCACTATTGCGCGTGTGATTTGCACACGCGCGCTATTGCTCGCACATGCACCCACCTCAACAGGATGCCATCGTTGCCCAGGATGAAGCCCTTGTTGCCGAAGAAGCGCACCGAGTACAGGTTGCCTGCAGGGAGGGGCGGTAGGGGGTGCGGCAGAGTGGAAGGAGGGTAAGGCAGGGCTGATAAAGGGGGGGCAGGGGGTGTCCAGCAGCGATGGCAGCCTGTCACGGCAGCGTCGACAGCCACGCCGAGACGATCCACCACCAGCGAAAGTGGACACTTTGGGCTACTTTTCACACTATGGCCCCCACAGTCAACGGTTGGTGGCCGCGCTGTACCCCCATAATCAAGCCCCTCTCACAGACGTGATCTCTCACACTATTGCGCGCACGTGTGCGTGCACGCGCGCATGAACACACACACACACACACACACACACACACACACACACAGTGGCGCGCGCGCAGCGCCACCCACCCGCCACGGAGTCGGTCGACTTGTCGCGCTTCCAGGTCTTGCCGCCGTCGGAGCTCTTGAACAGGCTGCCGCTGCCGCCGCACGCAAACGCCACGTCATTGGACGCAAACCTGCGTGTTGAGAGGCGCCGGCAGAGCGCCGATGTGGCAGCGGGTGAGCGGGAGAGCGCGGGAAAGACTGGTAGGCGGCGGTGTCGTGCCCTGCCGCCGTGCCGCTAGAGCCCCCATCATGCAGAAGGCCCCGTCACCCTCAAAGACCCCTGAGCCCCTGCAAGGCCCTTCGACTGCGCCGTAACGCTGGGGAGGAAACCCCTGCAAGGGCATCATGCGCGCGTGTACACACACAGACACACACATATACACACACACTCACTCCCTCTCCCTCTCTGTTTCTCTCTGTTTCTCTCTTTTCTCTCTGTTTCTCTCTATTTCTCTCTGTTTCTCTCTGTTTCTCTCTGTTTCTCTCTCTCTCTCTCTCTCTCTCTCTTTCTCTCTCTCTCTCTCTCTCACACACTCAGACACACATATACGCACACTCATACACACACATACGCACACACACACAAACACATGTACACACAAACCGCGACACACGCACGCACCCGACGTCGAGCACGCCAAAGCCGCGGCTGGAGAGCTTGGTGGTCTCGAACCCGGTGCCCTCAGTGTCCTTTGAGAAGTAGACGTCGCCGCCGCGCGTGCTCATCCACAGCTGCTCCCCGTCGGGCGTGAAGCCCATGTTCTGCACGCGCCGCGCGGCGGGGCGGTTGTGGGGCTGCCAGTAGCTCTGGCCGGGCGCCCAGGTCATGTAGAAGTTGCCGCGGGACGACACCGCGACGTAGTTGCCCCCGGCGCTGCGCGCCACGTTGGAGAAGCTGCCCTCGTAGTAAGACGCGCCGCTGATGCCTGGGTGTGCGGGGAGGGGGTGTGCGGGGAG
>NW_014011357.1:0-9798 GCF_000611645.1 Monoraphidium neglectum
CCATCGCGCCAGGCGAGGGCCGGGCGCGGCGCGGCGGGGCCGTCGATAGTGGGGTGAGGTTGCGCCAGCCCCCCGAGGGCCTGCTGCGTAGTATGAAATCATTCAGGTTTCCTCGTGATACGACGCATTCCACGGCCCTATGCAGATGCGGCAGCGGCTGCTTCGTAGCCTGAGGGAGCGCACGCCGCCAACGCATACCCGCCCACACCGCATGCATGTTCCAAGCCTGCATCCAAACTCACCTGCCAAGCTATCGGTCGGCCACAGAGTCCTCTATGCCTACGTGACACTGGTTCTGGGGTTGAGCTGGTCCCTGGATGATCCTGGCCGGGGTGATGCTGTCGCGCCGAGTTCAACGCGACACCACGCCCTCAGCCAGAGCGGCCATAGATATGAATGACGTGGGCACCGCCTGAGGGGACTTGGCTGGCTGCGGTGCACATGCTTGCAATCTTCGTTGCGCCCCGGGCCGCGGGATGGGGCACAACTACTATGTGAATATGCTGCATCTATGTATGACACAGAGGCCCGCCAACCTGTAAAGTTGGGCCTGGTGCGTCTGAATCCGCCGCTTGCCGAGACAGAATCCACGTGAGGCGCTTCCGCCTGAATGCGGCATGACGCAGGGTTGGCGGCTGCGGCACGCCACTTCAACAGCCTGTCTGCCCAGTTTCCGCGATTCACAAAGCACAATATTTACTGGGACCGAGCACGTTGCAGCGTTCATACATATGTCATCGCCCGGGGTTGATCTTGGGCACACACCGCTGGAACCCAGCCTAACAAGGAAGGAAATATCTCGCCTTCAAAGACCCGGCCTTTCCGGGCAGCCCGGGTCGCGCATGAGCCACATACACTCAGGCTGAAGCCGTATGCCAGCTGCACATGCGCCCCTCAGCACGCCCATCACCTTCACACTGCTGTCAAGCTCGCCCTTGCTACTCGTGAACCCAATCTGATCTTGCCCACCCGATCATATCCGCCACGGCCGTCCCAGGAATGCGTGCAGCGCGGGCCTGAGCGGTGGCAGCACGCCTATTGAAACATAAAATTGGTTGCGACCAGCGTAGACGGCTGGGCGGCGATGTAAGCCACAGCATGCTAGGGTTCGTTGTCACACACGATGCGCTCTGGTTGGCACAACGCATGCTTTAGCAGCCATTGCTGAATCTTTCCCATGCCAGCTGTCCTAGGCTGATCGTGCTGCCCCGATACTGGCTGCCCTCACACTGGCTCTTTTCGGGTGTTCCTGGGTCCGGCCGCATTATTGTGCCCGCCCGGCCGCCGTCAAAGAGGAATCCCTTCGCAAGGCAATCACGCACATGGCACCTTACTTAGATGATCAGTGACAAGAACCTCTGCGATCCTCACACAGACCAGGCCTGCCGCAATCAATGAATATTCAATACACTCAGCCGCCGCCACGGCTGGCCCACAGGGCTGGCCCCGCATGTTCCAGCGGCGCCCGTCGGGCACGGCTGGGCAGCTGCCAGCTACCCGCTGTACCGCCCCGCCAGCTCAGCGGGTGGCAGCTCCTCCATGATGTCAGGGTTTAGAGCAAGGTGCTGCCGCACCTGGAAAGGACGCGGATGTGAAATGGCAGGACGCTGTTGGCCGCAGAGACTGCGTCACCGCAGGGTCCGCTGCCGCGCCCAGCGCGCTATGCCCGCTGCGTGCGCCCTGGTCGTGTCGACAGGCCTGATCGTTGAGCCGCAGCCTGGGGCACATGGCGCCCGGGTGTCCGGTCTGCCGCTCGCGTGCATGGCAAAAGCATGCATGCGCACGCGCGTACACACACACACACACACACACGTGCAGAGCGCAGGCACCCTGCCTCGCGCGCCCCCGCCCCTCATCTCCCTACCGTTGTCTGGCGGTCGGCGAGGAATGTGGCGTCCAGGAAAGACTCATAGGCCTCCGGGCAGCAGGACTTAGCCGCGAGGACGCAGTGGCGCAAATACACCCTGGGTGCGGTGCGGGGTGAGCAGCAGGGGAGAGGGGGGGCAACCTGATTCGGCCTGCAGCTTGAGGGTGCTCAGATGGGTATGCAATGTGCACAAGGGGAGGATAGCGGCCGCCCGGTCTGAGAGGCGCTCGGCACGCGTCGTGTGCTTCTTCGCGTGCACACGCCCCTCCCGCCCGCAGATCACACATGCACAACCACACGCCAGACACGTGTACTCACACACTCATGCATGCACGCACATGCCCTTCCCTGACGCAGAGACCCACTTGCACGCGCGCGCGCGTGTGTGTGCGCGTGCGCACGCCCACCTCACCTGCAGGGCAGCACATCGTCGCGCCAGACGCGGTCGATCCCCCAGACCCCCCACCGCCGGGCCCACTCGTCAGGGGGACAGCGGGTCGCTTTGTAGTGCTCATCCGTGTTGGCTGCGCAGATCACCTGCGGCAGCAGCGGCGATGCAGGCGCGAGAGCAGGCCAGGCGTGCCTGGGCCTGCTGGCCACCCTACCGCTCAGGCCGTTTTGCGGAGCTGTGCACGGTCTGCCCCTCCTGCCGACGGCCAGACTGACGGCCAGAACCGACGGCCACATCGGGGTGTCGGTCCAGAAGAGCAGTGCGTTGGCTTCAACTTGAGCTGCGTTCCAGCCGCCTGCTCAGCCCACAAGACAGGTTGGAAGTCAACTAGCACCGTTGGACGCTGCGAGGCTGACTCACCGCCAGCCGCTCGTCGCCGCCACCATGCAACGCCTCGGGCCGCACCGCCACGAACCGAAACTCCTGAGCCGGAGCAGCAGGAGGCGGCGAGCGGTCGCGTGTGCCGCGGGCCAGGCGCATGCAAAAGCAAGGGCCGGCTGCACCCTTTTAGGTGTGGCAGGCGCCTGCCCGAGCTCGCTTGCAGACCCACTGTCAGACGCAGGGGAGCGCAGGGGCCAAGCATTAGGAGCGTGGCCCTGATAACGCTCACGTGCTCCCTGGCAATGAAGGCCCGTACAGCCTCAGGGTTGAAAGGCACCTGGCAGGGCCAAGCGGCGGGGATGGAGCCAGGGGATGCAGTGTGGGTGATATGGGTGGCAAGGCTGCTGGCGCCGCAACTGCGATTTGCGGCGTGCCAAAAACAGCGCCAGACTTGAGGGGCCCCAAGCCACGCCTTTCAGGGATCCAAGCAATCAGCGGCTCGGTGCAACACGTCACACGACCGATGACGTACAAACCCGGCTCATCACTTTTGAAAGGGGCCCCACTTCTCTTGCTCCCCTGGCTGCGCACCTCAAAGAGGGCCACCACCAGCTCAGCCCCGGGGCAGGGCTCGCAGCTCAGGGAGGAGATCTCGCCCTGCGGCGCGGTCGAAAAGGGTTGGGGGTTCATTGGGGTCGAGCATGCGACTCACAGGGCGCCTCGTTGGTAGAGCAGCCGGCGCCAGCGGCCTGGGCAGGCGGCCGAAAAAAATATCACGGCTGCTTCGCCCATTTGTAGACTGCGAAGCGCCCCCTCACTGGCAGCCGTTGGGCGCGGGGCGGCGGGCGGGGCGGCCGCCCGCGCAAAGTGGAGCGGCTCGGCGCGCACCGTCTCCGCCCGCGCGATGCCGCGCGCCCAAAACACGTCGGCTGTGTGGGCAAACACCCGCCGCCAGCCGCGCAGCCGGGCGGCCCTGAAGGATTGTAGGTCAGGGAACGTCGTCCGCGCGCTGCGCTCTTCGGTGGTGACGGGGCGCCGACGAGGCGGGCGCGGGCGGGTCGAATGGTGGTTTGGATAGCGTGGCGCTTCCATGTGAACTATACGCGAGATGCGGTAGGAGAAAAGAGAGCGGCATGCGCAAGCGGGACAGCACTCGTGAGGGCGCGAGCCGGCTGCGGCACCCGGCGCAGCTGCGGATGGCGCACGGCACAGGCCCAGGGGTGGCTGCCCCAGCCACCCGCTCACCGCTCAGCAGGCTCCCAAAGCCGGCCACCGTCATCATCCCATCCGCGCCGGCCAGGCCGGCGAACGAGTCGTCTAGTTCATCTCCGGGCTGCACCACATCGCCGCTGACTGCAGCTGTCATCGCGCCGGCCGCTCGCACTGCAGGGCCGTCCCGCACTGTAGGGACCCAGCACTGGCGTGGGGTGTGCTCATGGCCCACGCCCCGCCCGCTCGGCCTGCAGCGGCGCCTGTCAGCGCGCAGCTTGCTGTTGCTTGATCCTTTCAACCTAGTTTTTGGTACAACGCTACATGCAGCAATCATAGAATTGTGATGCAAAAAGTGATCAGCCAGATCACCCACCCTACGGTAAAGACTGCAAAGGGCTGGGCGCACCAATGAGAATTTGCTTGCTGGTGTTGATATTGCAGCGATTTTGCTGAATATGCTCCAGCGATCGTATCATCATAGCGGGTGGGTGTCACCCGCGCCATCTGCCCTCAACAACAATTGCTCCCTTTGCACTTTCCCGCATCGTACGTGTTCAAACAAACTCGTCAGTATATAAACCTACCTTCCCACCTTCCTCTTGCACCCAACTCGCAATTGGCGCCAGGTCCGACAAAGCTGCCTCGCCGACACCTCGGTGCCACTTTTGGGCCAGCAGCCTGCTGGTTGAGATCAACTCACATCAATTATTCCATCAGCTTGTCTCGGACCGCCATTGCTGCCGGCCGGCGAAGGGACCTGTGTGCCCGTCGTCCAGGCTCTCAGGGCCTAGGACGCTGCTTTAGCAGCCCTAGTAGACATCTCAGGACTGCAGATACCCCCTGGCACGCCGCGCCGCGGGCAACAACAAACCTTGAGAGACGCGTGCGCACACGCCCAGGCCTGTCGGCCGACAGCAGCCACCACGAGGCACTACTCTCTGTCCCACGCTGCGCTCAGCGCCATTTCGGACCAGACCATCCACGGCCGCGGCATGGCGATGGACGCGGACTTTGCGTCGGACCAGGTGCAGCAGCAGCAGCCGCAGCAGCACGACACCGCGCTGACCAAGCAGATGAACGTGCAGCACCTCTGCGACCACCGGTGCAGCGTGCAGCACATGTTCGGCAATGCATTCCGTTGCCAGTCAAGCGGCCAGGTGCGCCGGCGCAGCGGGGTCGGCTGTGAGCGCGGCATGGGGCGTGCAGCATTCGTCTGGTCAAGGGTGGCGGCGGCGCCAATGCGTGGCAGTTGGTTCTGGACTGTTCCTGCCCTCTGGGCGTCTCGCGCTCGCGGCCCGGCTGCAGCGGCAGCGCCGCACCTGCGCCTGCTCTCATGCGACACCCGCATGTTGCGGGCTGCTGCAGAAACTTTACCGCGCCATGTTCTCGCGGCGCTCAGGCGCTGAAGCCCGACGCCCGCGCTCGCCCGCTCCCTCCGCCGCTCCCTCCCCGCAGCTGCATGTGTGCGACGCCAATTGCACCCAGCGGGTCTACAACGACCGGTACTCCACGATCTGCCGCATCAGCCGGAAGGTCTTTGCCAACGCCTGGGCGGCTCCGGCGCCGTGCAGGTGTGTGGGCAGCGCCGCACGCCGCAGCTGCCGCGCTGCAGCACCGGGCAACCTCTTCGCGGGTGGGATCTGCCACGCGACGCCAGCCACAACGATTCAGCCGCCGCGCCCTTCACGTTTGCGTATCATTTCGCGCTCTCACGCGCAACCCCTTTCTTCCTGTCCTGCAGGAAGCGGTCGTGCTCATTCTCCGAGGAGGCCCCCGCCGACGCGTGCCGCAAGCGCGGCCCGGGCGCGCCCGCCGCATGCCCCGACGTCCCGGGCTTTTACGCGGCCGGCCCCGGCAGCCAGGGGGACGCCATGGTGATGTGACGACCTTTGGCTCCTCGCCTCGGGACGCCCCTGCCGTCTGTGGCGCAGCTCGCCAGGCCCGGGCCCCCGCTGGCTCAATGGGCGACATAGTAGTGTCTTGATCCACGCCTGCACGCCGCGATTTCTGGCGGCCACCGCTGGGGGGTCTGAGCGTCTGCACCTCTCCATCTGATCAAGTGTCTTTACCTACTATGTTTTTTTCCCACGCCTGCGGCCGCGGCGCACGGGACCCGCGCCCCACTCATGTCATGAGGGGCGGCCCGAGGATAGTCTCGGTTCCAGTAGCGATGGATACTAGCGTGCGGCCCTGTGTCGCGCGCCCGGGGCCAGCCCAAGCACGACCCTGGCTGCGATCGATGAGACCCCGTCACCTTCGCCCCCACTTTGACCCCGCCAGCCCTGGTTCTTCCCTACCCAACACAGTGCTGTGCGCTGACCCGCCCAAGCGCCTCCTTCAGCCTTCAACACTGATTTTATTTTGGGATGCCTGACTAACAACAAAAAGCACATACAACGCACGACAGGCGCAGACCCAGTCACACAGACACAGGATGGTTTTAAGCGTGACGGTATCTGACCTTGAGCGCAGCCCCCCTTGCAGCGCAGCGCAGCGCAGCCCAGTGCAGTGCAGTGCAGTGCAGCCTCTGAAAGTGCTGAACACGCACTACCAACGACCCACCGTCCCGCAAGACACCCGCGCCCGCGCGACGCGGGCTCTCGCACGCACGGCCCGGCGACGGGTTTTGGTCCGCCTCTCCTTCTTGCTTCACCTGGGGCTCGTTGTCGCCCCAGTGTCGCGCCACTTTTGCACTATTTTTTAGAGGCTTTGAAGCTGACACACGCGCGCATGCCCTCGGTTGGTATGTGCATGTGCGCATACCCGCTGCGTACGCAGGTGATGACATGCGGCCAAGGCCGGAAACACCCCGGCTCGATTTTTTTTAGCTGGACCGTCTCGGGGGAAAAGGCGCCGCAGTGCCTCGCATGCGTGAGCATGTGATCAACAAGAACAGCAAGCTGGCCTCGGCCGTGGGCCCGCCCTCCTCCCGAATCCCGCGCTCTCAAGATGCCCCATCCACCCTTGCGGCGGCGGTCTCAGCAAGTGTTCCTCTGGGGCGCAGCCCTTGCTGTTGGAACGCCGGGGTGCGTTCAATCTGTAATCTTCTGGACTGTCTCACAGTGTACATGCAAGCTCATGCGAGTGTGCGGACGCTCGTGCGCGCGCGCGTGTGTGTGTGTGTGTGTGTGTGGAGAAGGAGAAGTACTCATGCAGGGGTGGTGTGCATGTGCCGTAGTCAACTGGACTGGCAGAAAGATAAGAGTGCGAAGCGTAGCTAGCCACCTCTGGTCGACCCCCCCACATGCGGAGCATCAAGGTTCCTGATGTGATTGCGCCATGCGTGCCTGGCGTGTCAGCGGGAAGCTCGTGGCACGCCGTATGCGCTCTGGCAGGCTCGTGCGGTCACCCCGCCCATCAATCAAACGTTATTACTTTTACTCCTGTCGAACGCGCCACTCATTCTTGGCATGCTGCCACACTGCCATGGCCCTCCTCCCCCACCCTCCGCAAGCTCAGTCGACCCAGCCTGGCATACTTTGCAACTTGCTCTGTGCGTTTGCATGCCCGCGATCACTTGTGTGAACTTGCCAGGTGTGGTCCTCTCCAAAACTGGGTCACCACCTGCTTCCGCGACGGGCCCGCGAGCCAGCAACACGCCCCAGCGGGAGAACCCAAATCAGCATGACCGGCAGCTGTCACCGCACGAGACACACTGCGCTGTTGCGCTCGGTGTGTCCGCCTGCAGCCCGTATCCAGGGCTCAAGAGAGTTTGACCCATGGCTCACTGCTTGCTACTTTATGGGTCAGTGATTCACTGTGATAGATTGCCACCTGTCAGGGCCATTGGTTTATAGGAGGCATCGGGGTCAATGGCGCCACTCGCACTGGCCGCGGACATGTGACAAATGGACTGCGGCGAGGCCAAGGCCAAGGCCAGGCGCCCCCACAAGAATGAGATCTGGGTCTCAAGAGGTAGATCACGCTTGTGCTTTAAATTTTCAACATGAATTCAAACGCAAACAACCTGCCCAGCCTAGTCGCGCTGCTGAAATCTCGAACAGTGCCTGCCTGGTGCCGTCTCCTTACTGCACAGGGGCCCGGCTTTCTTTGATGCAAGTGCGCTTGTAACACGATTTGAGGACAGTTACATGCATTTGTAGTTCTTGATCGCTTACGCACACACGCCTGGCTTCTTTTTCGCCACCCGCGGCACCTCATTGGCTCCGGCGCTCGTCATAACCAGATATAGCCTGACTAAAAGCGATGCAGCAGCTCTCATGCCTGCGGCCAAGGCTGCAGACAGTGTCGGTGCCGCGACGATGCAGCGCCGGGCTCCAGCCGCTGCGCCTGGCAAACCGCGCTCACCTCAACAGGTGCGATTGATGAACAATGGGTTACCTGCTCCAAACAAAGCATTATTGAGTGCCTTGGAACGTATCACAAAGCCATCAGCTGCCGCGCCAGCAGCTGCGACGTCGGCCGTTTCGCAGTGGCGAGAGCAGTGGCCCGCTCTTCACCTGGCGACGCCTGCGGTCCCGCAGGCTGCGCACCGCGGCGGCGGACGGAGCTGAGTCGGTGGCGGCGCCTCAGGAGGAGGTTGACATTGAGGATGAGGTGGAGGCATTCATGAAGCGGCAGGCCGAGCTTGAGAGCGGCGGTGAGGGGGTCTCACGCTCATATCCAGGCTGCGCGGTTCCAGGCCCCGCCGGAACAGCATGCGGCGGCGCAAGAAAGGAGCGGCATGTTGGACATGCGCAGCAGCTGCTTGTGCGTTCTGTAAAAGCCCTTTGATCTGGGGGCCAGGCGGCGGCACTTGGTGGAGAAGAGGACCTCCTGGCAGCTGCACCGCGGCGGCCAATTGCTCATGCGGCAAGCGGTCGCATGCACCTATACCCAACCCGGCGTCGCAGCCCACGCCGCCATGCAACGCGACGCCCCCCCTCGCAGAGGCGTTCGCACGCACGCGCGACCCCGAAAAGATCATCGGCGCTGATCTGGTGTCGGAGGAGGTGGGCTTGCCTGCGCTGCGTGCGCTGCGCACGCTGTGGTGACCGCGTGCGCTGCGCACGCTGTGGTGACTGCGCCGGCGCAGCACAGTCCTCGGCATGCGCAAGGGCCGCGCGCCCGCTCACGCGACCATGCGTGCATGCGTGCAGGCACACACACGCGAGCCTGGCCGTGACACACGCGTGCGGTGAACCCCCCTTGTTCCCTCGTCGAGCGGCACCTGCTCCCCCGGCGGCCGAAGCCTGCCTCATAGGTGCTGGACCGTTTGCGCACACAACCACACCTGTGGCATCCCTCTACATCACATACATGCACACACACACATATGCACACACAGACAAACTCACGCACACACACATGCGCCCACACATACACACACACATGTGCACACACACACTTTCCACCCGCCATGCAACGCACCCACCATGCAACCACACCACTGCAACCCCCAAACCCCACCCCCAGGAGGCCAAGGCGTACTGCCGAGAGGTGGTGTCGTTCCTGCGGGCGCTGAAGGCCAACAGGGACATGACGGTCAACGAGGCCAAGCTGGTGATAGCCATTGAGGACCCCCGCGCGCGGGAGAGGCGGCAGTTGGGCATCGAGGTGGGCAGGCTTGCGCGCCGGCGACGGGCTGGGCGCACATGCATGCCCATGTGCAAGGGCGGCTTATCGCGGGCGTGGTTTGATTTCGTCCCGCGTTCTGGCCGGCCTGCGTGGCCTTGAGTCCATGGGGGTTGGTACGCCCTCGCATAACCCTCCAGGCGCGCACATGCTTGCATGAATGCACCCACGCATCGGCAGACGCACGCGCATGCGTGTACACACACACGTTGTGCTCGCGCATGCACACGCACCTGCATGCACTGATACTCGGGTGCACAAACACTCACACGTATGCGCGCACGCGCACGCGCACACACACACAAAAACAAATACAGGTAGATATACATACATACATACATACATACATACATACATACATACATACATACAT
>NW_014011356.1:0-1094 GCF_000611645.1 Monoraphidium neglectum
GGGCCGCACGCGCCCGCGGCGCCGTCGCGGAGGCGGGGGTGCTTCCGGATATCAAACTCGCCCAAGCAGCCGGCGCCGCCGTCCAGCAGCGCCCCGGCCGCTGCGCCCGCGCCCGCGCCGCCGCAGCGGGGCGCCGCGGCCGGCGGCGAGCCACAGGGCTGCCTGTCGCGGGGGCTGGCGCCGCCCGCGTCAATCTCGACCATCAGATCCGCCATGGAAGGCAAACCGCCAAGCCGTGCGCCCGGCGCCACCGCCTCGGGTGCCGCAGCGGCCGCCACTGCGGGAGCTGCCGTCACCGGCGCGGGCGCCGGCACGCGGAGGGAGAGCAGCATGCGGATGTCGGCCGCCGCCGCGTCCTGGCCGGCGGCGACGGCGGCGTCGAGCGCTGATGAGTCGAGCGCGTCGTCGGTTTCTGGCAGGCAGACCAGCAGCGCCTGTATCGCCCCGCGGTCGCCGCGCCGCGCGGCCTCCGCGAACACGGGCCGCATCCGCGGCGCCGCGGCCAGCGCGCCGCGCGCGGCGGCGGCGGGGGAGCCGGGGCGGCCGGCGGCGTGGAGGAGGGCGTTGAGGCAGGCAGGGGAGGGCGCGGCGATGGCGCAGCGGAGGGCGGCGGCGAGGGCGTCCCCGAGCAGGCTGGCGGCCTTGGGCCCGCGCCTGGGGGGGGGGGTGGCGGCCGGGTGGGTGCGGCGAGGGAGGGCACAGGTTGGGTTTTGTGAGGCGTGGGGGACGCCAGAATTGAGCCAGGAATCGGCTTGAGCTGCATCCCTTGCATATGCAGACAGGGCTGGAAAATATACTGTGAAACCGAACAACATTTTGGTGCTTTCCGCAGGTATTGGGCCCCCAAAGTCATGAGGGGCCAGGGGCGCGACAAGCAATGGCGTGGCGTAGGCGCGAGGGCCGCGCACCAGTGCATGTATTCCAGGAGCTCAGGGCTGTGCAGCGCCGCCGCGAGCGCGCGCGGCGCGCCGGCGGCGGCAGCGGCGGCGATCGCGTTGAGGCAGCAGTCATAGGCGCGCGTCACGACGGCGGTTGTGTGCAGCAGCAGCGACACACACTCGGCGCTGTCCGCGGCGCAGGCGGCGCTGCAGGTG
>NW_014011356.1:1616-4972 GCF_000611645.1 Monoraphidium neglectum
GTCAGGGGGGGGACGAAGCGTACGGGGCGCGCGCCGCGGCCGCTGCGGGCGTCGTACACAGGCGCCCTAGGCAGCCACGGACGAGAAAGGTGGCACTGTGTGACGCAGGGCCGAAGGGCGGGGCGATCAGGAGGGTCGTGGGGACAGTCCAGGGCCGGCGCGAGTGGCCGCATGAGGCGCCCATTATGCGCCCGCCCTGCCCACCGCCCCAACCTCCAGAAACCGCCCCTGCCGCTCACCGCAGCGCGGCCCGCAGCTCCTCCGAGCTGCCTGTTGAGAAGGGCTTGGCGGCGCCGAAGCTCATGAGCCATGAGGACACGGCGGCGGCGAGGCCGTGGGGGTCTGCCCTGCAGCAGGCCGCGGCGAGCTCGGAATCGCCCGACAGGACGGCGTGCGCGCCGGAGGGCGGCGGCAGCGAGCCGTCGTCAGAGTAGTCGGACGATAGCTCGCTTTCCATGAGCATGTCGGTGGAGCCCCATAGGCCGTCCAAGCAAGGCATAGCCATCGCTTCCAGACTGTCGGTTCGCGCGGCAGCGATGTCGGACGAGGTGTGCGGGCCTATGTAGGTCTTGTAGATGAGTTGAAAATCGTATAAGCTGATGGCGACGGACGGGCGAGACGCGCGGGCTGGATTGCACCGAAGGAGCCCAAGGTGTATGTGATGAGGCGTGGCGGGAAGATGATGTATAGAAGGTAGCAATTGGTTTTGTTCCAGATACTGAACAATGGGCGACACTGGATGGATTTTGAGCTTGGTCGCGCAGCTCGAGTGCCGTAATCACGACACCCGCGCTGCTTCACTGATCTTTCGGAACCGCTCAATTCAACGATCTAAACTGGATTTTTCCTATAAGTTGCGATGATGCTGCGCTCGCGTCAGCCGCCGCGCGTTGCAAGGATGCCCGACCGCCTTGCGTGTGTCCCGCGCTGTCGCAATCCACGCTGCACCGGCCGACGTGACGCAGGCCATTGAATCCGCCAGAAAGCCGTGCAAGAAAGCAAGAGAGCTTGACTGATTTTTATTCTGGGGTGGGTGCGGCCGATTGCACACGAGGCTGTCCATGAGCCGATGTCTCTTCTGCCTCCCCTTCATCCCTATGATACCATGGTGGGTGCAGACAGCCTGAGCCAGCACCAATACGCCGGCTCTGGCGGCATACAACCAGAGGTCCCTGATGCTGGTAGCGCTTGGTGACACACACACCACATATGGTTGAATCCCAGGTCTGTTGGGCGCACGGCGCCGCCCCACAGTAATCATGGTGGTGAGCGTTACCGTATCCCACAATGAAGCTGCACCGGGGCCAAGGGCCGGATGCCGAGGGCACGTCGACGCGGGCGTCCGGGGCCCGGCACGCTCAGCAGCATCCCCTGCCTGCCCTGCCTGGTGCAACATTCAGCGGGCTCCCCTAGAGTGTGCGATTGTCGTCCAGGGCAGGAGGTGCAGGGCGTTTCACACTGCAACTTAACGTTTTTGACAAGTTGCAGTCGTGAGGCAGGCGAGCCGCGTACGCGTGCCTCCAGGTGCGTTGAGCCCACGTTGATTGACGGCTCAACGCCAAATCTCTGTCACCAACCTCGCCGGGGTCGGTTGCGTTGCTGACGGGTGTAACCCTGCCGCCTGCCCGCCTTCCAGTTGCATATGAAAGCCTGCGATGTCAAGCCAGCCCTGGGCAGGGCCTGCCTAAGACAGGTACCCTGCCGCCTGCCGGCCTGCCGCCTGCCAGGGAAACTGCGCAGGCAGCACAGCAGCCATTGCCCGCGCCTGAAGAGCGGCCGTCTCTGGGCAAGATTGGGTAGCTGATGGCTATGCCGGTTACTGTGCTGGTCCCTGTGCCGATGCCAGTGTCGGTCCTGGATGGGGAAACAAGGGCCTGGCGTGGCCAACTCTCTTTACTGCCGCTCACAACGTTCCAGAGGAGCAGCGCCAGCTGGAGCGAGCCAAATTTCGCAGCCGGACAGTATGCATGCGTGAAGGGTGTGGGCACTTGGGCAGCAGAAGCCCTCATGTGTTGGGGTGCGGCGGTCGTGTTGGCCGCGCCAGGGTCGACGCACTCGCGGTCAAGGTGTGCTGTGCGGGCACAGTATGCTTTGCGGTCAGGGTATGCTCTGCAGAGTCGAATGTTGAAAGGCGCAAACGCTGTCAACGGCGCCGCTGGGGTGTATGAGCGCCTGCTTTGCAGCAGGGTGCGGGTTCTGCGAGCCGCGTTCAATGTGTGTGTGTCAAGTGTATCAGGTGAAAAGCCTGCCATACAGTACCTTCTTCGGCATGATTAGTCGTGTGATTGGTCATGCGATGCATCATGCATGAAGGAAAATAGCGAGCAAAGACCCCCCTCGAAACGCCGCCGCCGTCGGCCGGTGCATCATGGCACCCAGCATGCCTGCATGCCCACTGCTCGAATACAAAGTCAGGAATGATGCATCGGCAGGCAGCCAGCCGTGGCTCCCGCGCCGGCTTGGCGTCCGCGCGCTTGCCGGATTGCCCGTGGGTGTGCAGGGGCAGGCGAGCCTCTCTCCAACGCCTCCCATACGTCTTGCTGTGTGATGACCGGGGGTGCAGTTACGCAGCATCCCCTTGTGAATTTGATGCATGCAGCACTGCTCCCCCGAACGCAGCGCCTGGATCAGCCCAGCAGCGTCCCTTCCCTCAGCTCATCCGCATCCCAGGCGGAGGTCGCCCGCAGCTCCCCCCGGCGCCGGTCGAGCAGCGGAAAAGTAGCTGCTCGCCACAGCAGCGTGCGACGCCGGGTGCGGCCAACCTTTGGGGGCCCACCAAAGGCCGCCGAAATCAAGTCTGCCCCCTTTGAAGGATAGCCGTAGGTTCATGCAAAACGCAGTGCCGCCCAGTCATAGTGGTGTCATGGTGTCGCCTGCTTGATGACGTCATTCTTTCACGGGTTGCCGGCCAGCGGCACATCACGGTACTCGGGGTACCAAGGGACCTTGCCATCCTTGGTGCACGCCTGCGAAGGTTTTTTCAGGGTGGTTGCGGCGCTGCCAGGGGTTTCAGACCAAGGTTTTCAGGGCGGGCAGTGTTTTGTGCAGGGGCGGTTCGTGTCATGGGGGCATCGCGGGCGATGCTGAGGTGGATTTCTGGGATGGGCCGTTCTAGAGAAGCGGAGGGGGAGGGCGCCGGGCCGGCGATCATGACACAGGCCTTGCGGAGTGGTGCAGAGGGTTGACGGGATTGGAGAGGGCACTGCAGGTTAAGCCAGACCCACCAGCGGTGATGCTGCTGCAAAAGAGTGCGGGTTCTGCAGTTGCAGGCTGCTGCAAGGTTGTGCAGGCCCAGGAGGGGGGCCCGCAACGACCCGCTCGGGATCCCTTTCCCGTCCTCCCCCCCCCCCCCCCCC
>NW_014011356.1:5492-10837 GCF_000611645.1 Monoraphidium neglectum
CGGGATCCCTTTCCCGTCCTCCCCCCCCCCCCCCGCCGACGGCGGCGGTGCTGAGGCATGGTATCCCATGCCATTCCGATTGGCACAAAACAGCATTTTTGGACATGTTCGACCCACCTGGAATAGCATAAAGTAGTTTGTGGCCGCGTTGCGGCGGAAGCGCTCGGGCAGGAAGCCGCTGGGGCCGCGGTAGTAGGATTTGCCCAGTACCAGGCCTGGAGAGGGGAGGTGGCGGGGGTTTGAGAGAGTTGAGGGGCCTGGTTTGTGAGACGTCCAGCTGCTGGCCAAGGCGAAGTGGGGGCTGATGATCTTGCCGAGGCAGGGGCGGCGGGATTTTCAAGCAAGGCAGTCGCGCACGCATGGACTGCGCGACGGCAAAAGCACGTAAAGCCGCCGCCAGAGGCGCCCCACCCCGCGTGGCCGCCCAGCCGCTTTGCTCTGCCGCGCACGCGCGCCGCACCTGGCCCGGCCCTGCGCATCTCATCCGTCACGCCGTCGCCGACCGCCTGGAACATGTTGTACTGCATGCGCCACCCGCCGCCAAACTGCATGCGGGACGACATGCCGTCGTCGAACCACTGCCACGCGGGCTTCCGGTCGTGCAGCCCCTGCTCCACGAACTTGCCGGTGCCGCCGAATATGAAGTCCCCGGAGCCCTTGAACGTCGCCACGCGCTCGGACTGGTTCTTGCCGGATGGTGCATGGTAGTCACGCTGGGGGGTTTATGATGGGTGGTATGTTGGGGTGGGGGTTGGGGCGACTTTCAGGGGGGGTTGTGGGAGGGGTTGAGAGAGGGGCTCGAACTTATAACTGATCATCACCAGCAGGCAAGCCGAGACATGGAAATTGAATGCAGGGGCGGGGTGCAACTGTGCAGGCCGGCTCCGCCCAGCAGCGGCTGCGGCTGCGGAGCAGGGCTGCGCCTGGCGGCGCACCTGGAGCGTGCTGCCAAAGCGCAGGGGAGTGCCGTCTGCCTTGCGCTCCTCGCTGAAGCACTTGCTGCGCATTGTGCAGACAGGACGACGAGGGCGAAAGCACGGTGTGTGACTATGTATGTGCATTTGGCAGCAGTGTCTTGATGACCCAGGCGCATTTCCCAGCCACAGTCAACTCAGTCAACTCCACAACCCGACGATTCGCGGGCAGATACAGCGAGCAGCGGCTCGGTCAGTTGAGAAGCAACCAGCACCGAGCCCCGCCGCAAAGTCTCTCGCTGCCCGCTGCCCCGGCCCCGCAACCCCTGCCCACTCACCCGCTCCAGCCAAAGGTCTCGCCGAACTTTTCCTGCAGATCGGTAAACCAGCCGCTGGACACGATGCAGCCGAAGACGCAGCCGCTCAGGGGGAACGGCTCGCCAGCCGCGGGGAGGCTCTTCTCGTACAGGTCCTTAAAGTAACTGCCAGCGGGAGGATGTTCGGTGAGGTGATTATGTTGAGGCGGCGCGGTCATTGTGTAAACAGGCACGTCGCAGCGAGAGGCGCCGAGGCATTGCTTGCAGCAGTTGGGTCGGTGCCGACTATCGCCACTGCCGCGTACAGGGGCTGGCGCCCCAGGGAGTTGCACTGCAGCAGACCCAATATCCGCAAGCAGGGCCGGGGCTCCGAGCCCGCTCAGAGCGCCACGGCACGTGCGGGTGCCAGCTCACGCGTCGGGCTTCTGGCGCATCTTCTTGCAGAAATCCATGACTGATATGGAGCCAACGGGGACTTTGAAGGGCGAGCAGGTGCCTGGGCGTGTGGCAAGGGGGTGTAGAGGGAGGGGTTAAACCTTGAGCCCTAGCAGCAGGTGCAGCAGCAGGTGCAGCCGCGGCAGCAGGTGCAGCAGCAGGTGCAGCCGCGGCAGCAGGTGCAGCAGCAGGTGCAGCAGCAGGTGCAGCAGCAGGTGCAGCAGCAGGTGCAGCAGCAGGTGCAGCAGCAGGTGCAGCCGCGGCAGCAGTAGCAGCAGCAGCAGTCGCAGCAGCAGGAGCAGCAGCAGCACTACCAGCAGCAGCAGCGGCGGCGCCAGCAGGCTCACCAGACGCCTTGTTGCTCAGGTCCTTTGGCCGCGGCCACACGGGGTCGCCGCGCTTGAAATTCCCCTCATTGGAATCCGCAACCTCGGCCAGGTCGAGGCTCGTGATGTTGATGGCCGCCGCACCCGCGACCAGCGCCTGGGAGACCCTCTCGGTGAAGTTCGCGGCGACGAGCGACTTTACCGGCACGCCGAGCGCCTTGGCGGCCGCGCCAAGGTCGGAGGCCGCGGCGGCGTGGTGGATTGTCAGGTTGGCGAGTGCGGCGCCGGCCTTGGTGCTCAGGCTGATTAGGGCATCCACGACGGGCGCGGCGGCATCGAATGCGGCGCCGTACAGGGCGTGCTGGGCGTCGTAGTAAGCCTTAGTCGGGCCATCGCTTATCGACGTCACCAGGTCCTGTTTCGGCTGCACGGCCGCCTTGACGGGGTCGACGATCGTGGATATCGCGCGGAGGGTCGGCGCGAGCGCCTTGTAGACGCGGGCCGAGGCGTTCTGCGCCAGCGCGATTCCAGGGTTCAGCAGCGCGGCGGCGCCGTCGTATGCGTGGAGGAACGCCTGCACCTCCGCCGCCTGCGCCTGCGACGACAGCCGGCTAGACTGCGCAGTGAGCTTTGCCACCGCCGCCGGCGACGCGCCGACGTGCTGCGTGGCGGCGCCGGCAACAAAGCCGAGGGCGGCGGCCTTCGCGTCGAGGCCTCCCTTCAAGGAGGCCTGCGCGGCGCCGGCGGCCTTGCCTGTGAGGTTGGACAGCAGTGCGAGCCCGGGCGCTGCCAGCGCGGCCGCTGCGGCCTTGGCCTGGGCGGTTGTGTCCTGGCCGGCAGCGACGAGGGGCGCAGCGGCGCCGACGAGTTTGAGGCTGTGCTGCCGGAGGGCAGCGACGCCAGGGGCGACGGCCGAGGCGACGTGCTTTGCGCCGGCCGCGGTGGCGTTGTCGAAGCTGGCAAGCTTCGGCCCGAGGGCCCGGAAAAGCTGGGCGTGCGCGTTGTTGGCGGCGGCCGCGGCGTTTTCGATGCCGGCGAGCGCGTGCGCGTGGGCTGCGGCAGCAGTGGAGTTGGCGTGCGCGACGGCGGCCTGCTGCGCGGCGGCGGGCAGCCCGGCGGATGCAGCAAGTGCCTGCTCGGTGAGCCTGTCTGCTCCAGCGTGCAGGCCGCCGACGGTGGCTCGCGCAGAAGCTGCTAGGCAGCTGGCCACCACACCCGCAAGCACAAGCTGGGCGAGCCGCATCTGGAGTCGGAAAGAGGTGGAGAGAGAGAGAGAGAGATGATGATGACGTGTGTGGTTGGGGGGCGGAGTGGAGCATGTGCGTGTGAGTGCGTGTTTGTGCGCAGGGGCCGAGAGGGGGTGAATATGGACGTCTCAGAGCACGGCCTGGCCCTATTTGGAGGCAAATGTCAGTAGCAGCAAGACCCTGGATGGGGTCAGGATGCATGCAGGGACCAGAGCCGTGTGGGAAGCTCTGCGCGCGGTGCACCCGCCTTGGCTGCTGACCCGCCCTGTGGTTCAAGTGCGGGTTCAGACGTCCGCATCAGGCGATGCAGCGCTGGTGTATAACCGCTTGTCTATGGTGCCTCACTTGTGCGCACGCTCTTGACCCTGGCTGGGGCCTGACGGGCCGCGAAAAACTCCTCCTCCCTCGATTCACCGTGTGAGAGTGATCCACTCACGGCAGAAGTCTATCGAATCCCGTTGCAAACTCAAAACCGACCAAGCATGGACTGCTGCGGGCGATTGTTCCGGGACCCGAATCCGGAGTTCGCGGCTCACTCGGCTTTGCGGTTGCGATGGAGCCCGACAAGCGAATTCCTGCATCTCAAACGTTTCAAATGCTGTGTTAAGGAGTTGAGTGCTGTGTGATAGGCCAAGGCCCTGGTTACCGAGTCACTGACCGGTTGGACCCGCCGGTCGACTAACTCGAGCATCGCATCCCACACCGAAAGCCTTACACGCTCTATACTCAGCCTCAGATACCGTTATAAACGCCACTCCCAACGTGTGCTTAATCCCCCTCTGTTAGCAGTGCAATGCGTCCCTCCACTCATCCCCCTTGCCAGTGTACCAGCAGCTTCAAGCGTGAATGGCGAATGGCAACAGCATGCGTGTCATATAACCTTCCCCGCCCTGCTGATGATATGCTTCCACCTAGTCACCTACTGTGTGGATGCTTCCCTGCATCCGTAATACCCTATTAGCCCCTCACGTCCTGCCGACAGGAGCTGGGGTGACGCCGGGTGCAACATGCGCGTGTTCGGGGCTGCTGTTGGACACCAGCATCCCTTCCCATGCCAGGCCAAGTTTGGTATCCCGCGCAATACCTCCCAAAATGCCTGATCTGCGCAGTGCGCAAACTGCAACGCTGAGCGGCACGTTCAGCGGCACAGCAGCCTGGGCTTGGGCGCAAAGTCCCAAGCCCCACCCCCCTCCAGCCCGTCCGCGCGGCCAGCTTTTACAGCGCCGCACCACAGAATGCACCGCGAACAGGAAAAAAAATTCGGCTGCCTGTGAAAGGGTGCATGGACTGGAATGTATACAGCAAACAGAAATCTGTACGTGGATCCGCGCAGACGGTCAAAAAGGGATGGCACACTGTCCATGCCAACAACAACAGGTGACACAAAACAGAGTCGCACACTTGCAAAAAGCTGTCACTGGGCTGGGGCAAGGAGGCTCAGCCGTACCCATAAAAAACCCGGTCGTGCACGATTCGAGCGGCGGGAGCAAAATGCAGCGGAATGGACGCGGCGCCAAACCCGCAAAACACGCAAGCGCCGCCGGCGCCGCCGCGGGAGACACTCTGGGCAACACAGCCAGTTCCCAGCCCACCAGCCTCGGCCGAACGCCCTGCAATTGAAACCACCGCATCACAGGTGGAACCGCCGCCTGCTCGTGTCCATTTCCTTGCGGTTGTGCACCCATTCGAATTCCCCGCCCCGCGAGTCGAACGTGCCCTTCTGCAGGCTCTGCAGCTTCAGGGTGAAACGGGGCCCCAGCTCCTGCAGCCGCGCCTGCACTACCTTCTGCTTGCCGCCCTCTTTGGGCGCCGACGTGGCGACGGCGGTTGCTGCTGCGGCGGCGGGGACGCGCTTCTCCTTCTCCTCGAAGACGTACCGGTGGTGTCTGGTGGGAAAACAGAGGGGATACGGCGGGCAGGTCAGGGTTTTGGGAAGGGCGGGGGCGCCCGGCCCAGAAGAGGAGTCGTGGTCGACCGTCAGGATGGCTGGGGCGCACGACGAGCCGTGCAGAGTGGGCGCACCCCCGCTCCTCCCCCTTTCAGCAGCCCGATGCACAGACAGTGTACATATCGTCCCCCCGCCTGCCGCCGCGCGCAGGCATGCGC
>NW_014011355.1:0-5137 GCF_000611645.1 Monoraphidium neglectum
GGGGCGTCGCGTTGGTGTTAGGGTGTAAGGAGGCTGGAGGGATGATGTGCAGGGGGCGTCCGTGGACAATGGTTTGGGCGTCTACAGGGGAGCCACGGGAGTCGGGACTGTGGACGGTCGTGAGATGCAAAGTACTGTATCAACCTACTTGGAAATGCTGCAATGTGTAGGCCCAGTGCTCGCCCCGGGTCCTCATGAATGCAAGTTTTACCCTCACCCTTGACACCATGCACTCCCCCAAATGCCGCCTATGACCGCCCACCCAGCTCTCCTCTCACTCTGTGGTGGTGGCCATGTCAGGGATGGACCCCTCCAGCGGCAGACAGCCCTCGCCCTCCTGCGCCTGCAGGGGCGGTGCGGCGGCGGCCGCGGCCGCGGGCTTCTGAGACGGGAGCTAGCTGCCAGCCACAGGGCGAAAAGAGTCCCTGGCGCGCTCTCAGGCACCCCCAAAAGCAGCCCACGGTGGCACACAGCCCCTTGGTTCGTCGTCCTTTGAGCGGCGTCGTGCTGCCACGTGATGCGCAGCGCCAGCTGAACCCACACTGAAGGATGATAACGTCCACACACGCACGCGCGCGTGCGCGCGCACACACACACACACACACAACACACACACACGCACACACTCACAAACACACACAACGTTGCCTGAACACACAAAACCACATGAACATGCACGCAAACAAGCAGGCACGCATGCAGATGCACGCACTCACGCATCCACGCACGCACGCACATACATGTTCGCGCGCACACACGCCCACACACATGCACCGAACCCTACACAAGCACCAAACCCCGCTCACCACAAACTCCTTCAGTGCTGCCGCCATGACCCAAAAGTCGTCAGAGGATGGCCCGACCTCGGTGCGCTCGTCCTCCAGGATGCGACGCACCTCCGAGGCTTCATGCGTGCATTACAAGTTGACCGGGGCACGAAATAAGGGTTGTCGCCGGCGAATCACTCACAGAGTATCGACGACAGGTGGCGCAGGAACGTTTTGCATGAGCGTGGGTTCTTCTGTGCACGCCGCTCTCAAGGCAGAAGCAGCTTTGACAAGCAGCTTCAACCAATCGGGGGCCAGGCAGAGGGACACAACCCCCTGCCAGGCAAGCTGGGCGCACGTGCATTGGCCTCCAATCGCCCCGTTGCGGCCCCGTGTCGGCCCCTCACGTATGCTTGGCTGCGTCCAGGCGTGGAATGCCGCCTTGAGCGCCTCATCCACGTTCTCCTCCTGAGGGTGGTGGTGGTGTTTGTGGTGGGTCTCAATGACGATTGAGGTATGTTGTCAACTCTTTTGGGGTACAACAAGGTCAGCTTGAGTCGGGCATGATGAGGTCAACTTGGATGTGAGGTTAAGGGGCAGGTGTGGGAAGGGAGCGGGGTGTTGAGGGTGGAGGGCTGCTGCAGGGCGATGCGTGAGCTGACGACGCGACCGGCCAAGGAAAGGGGCAGCAGTTGGAGAGTACAAGGGTGAGCAGGCACGCGCCCAGCAGCCATTTTGGGGCCAACAAACACAGCTGCGGCTCCTAGCTTTGATAGTGCTGCACAAGCATCGGTCGCCGTCGTGGTCATGACTCACGTCCATCGGCACGCCCTCCGGCCCCTGCCGCCGCATCGCCGCCAGCTGCTTCTTGAAGGCCGCGCGCTCCGCGAACGTCCCCGGCGCGGCACCCCCGTGCTCGGCCCGCCACCGCTCCAGCGCCTGCAGCAGCAGCACGGCTGTTGTGGGTGCAGCCGCGCAGGCAGAGGATTGGGCGCGGGGACGTCAGCTTTCTGAAGATTAATCCAGGCACCGCGGCGATGCTTGGCAGGAGGCTTACTTGTCCCTCTTGCCAAGGGGGCGCCTGAACCCTCTCATACGTTCCCTCCCATGTGTTTGGTCGCACCCGCGTGCTCCTCTGGCCTCTCAGGTTGGGGGCGCTCCCCCCCATAGAAAGCCAGCGTCATCCCCTATCCACAGGGCTTTGCACTTGCTGCTGGCAAAGTCTGATGTAGTGTAATGCAGCGACGCAGGTCGAGCGACAAGCTCGGCGCGGCACAGCAGAGGCCAGCCGGCCCTGGCACAGAAAGGCCTCAAGCTCGCGCATGCAGCCGACACGCCCGCCGACGACATGCCTTTGCCCCAGGGCCGCACCATACGGCACGTGCTTGTGATGTGCGTCGTCCAGGGCTGCCAGGTCAAAGGACGCCGCAAACGCCGCCAGTGCGGGCCAGGGCCGCACCAGGCGGAGGTCATCCACCTGCGAGAGGGTGAGAGGACAGCAGGCACGAGGGTGTATGGGTGTGGCAGGAAGAGTGGGAGGCACAGGGGAACCCCTGTTTGTGCGTGTTTGGTGTGCACCCATGAATGTTGTGGGTGGGTTGAGATGCACGGTGATGAATGCTTGCAAATCTGCTGCGTCAATTCAACGCGCGCCTCGAGGAAGCAATAGTGAGCTCAATTCGAGCAACACGAAGCGAGAGGTGCCTCGCGCCGGGAGGACGCTGCAGGCCGACGGCACTGCGTGCAATGCAGGGGCTGGCTGATAGTGGCACATGCGCAAAACAAGGTGCAACGCTCCAACAGTGAAGCCACCCACCTGCGTGTCTGGCTTTGACTCCACCACTGTATGCTCGGCCATGCTGGCCTGGGGTTGCAGAGGGCGCAGAGCGCAGGTGACGCGTTTTTAACATGCGCGTTGAGGCAGGAACGCCGGCCGCTTGCGTGCACCCACCGCATTGGAAGCCATTGGTGACGCGGGGCCAAGCATGGCGCGGTGGCTTCAGCCCCACCATCCATTCGGCGTGTCCGCGTCGCACACGACAAGCTGCCCCCCTCCGCACGACTCACCCTCATGTAACCCATGAGGCCGAAAGACCGCACTGCCAGCAGCTTCACGCCCTTGCTGCGGCACAGCGCCTCCAGGGCCAGCAAGTGGGGCTCAAACATCTGCACAGGGTATAGCGCAGCAAGGGGGCGTGTCCGTCGCTGTGCTGTCCATTGTGCTGTCCGGACAGCCCACCACGCACAGGCGCCCCCGGGGCGCATCCGCTCTGGCAGCTGCGCAGACAAGCCAATGTTCCCCAATCGTGCACAGGCGCCGCCCTCTGCTGTGTGTACAAATATCTCAGTGATTGAGACGCAGTTGATGCGTCGGACCTGTGTGGCTATGACAAGGTCGAATTTGTCGAAGAACGAGGGGTCAGACTCCGCCAGGGCCTCGGGGCTGGTCTCAACATATGACCCGGCCACTGACTCGTTCATCTCTTTGAGGAGCTCTGTCACCACCTGTGTGAATGTCATCATGGATGAGGTGTTAGGGGAGTACTCTTGACCAGGAGTTGAGAGTGGGTTCAGGCTCAGGTTTGGGCGGAGGGCGCTCAAGGGTTGGGATGGGGGCTAGGGATGGGTGGAACATAAGGCGGGGGGGCAAGGGGAGGCTGCAGGTCGTGCGGTTAGTGAGTGCATGAGCCCAAGGCCGCGGTGGTGTGCTGTTGGGGAGATCATGGCAGCTGCTGCATACACCTACATTTGGGGCGGCGCGCCAGACATCCGCGCATAGAATGAAAAACATAGAATGAAAAACAGGTGAACAGCAAATTCGCCCATTCAAAGGAGGCACACCACCACCGCCTCGGCGGCCGGCCACACTCCACCATTGCCCACCTTGGCTCGCGGCTCCCCTAAAGAATCGGGTGTCACCAGGAAGTTGTTGCCCAGGTCCCGCGCCTCCACGCGCGCCGCGTCCACCACTGTGAAGGAGGCTATGCCGCCCAGGACCAGGTTTTTGAGGGTCTCCGACCCTGTGGGGCCAGAGTTGAGCAGCGCAACCCGCGCCGCCTCCAGCCGCTGCTGCCCCTCGGCACCCCAGATCCGGATCTGGCGGTCATAACGCTTCGACTTGCTGTCATCCGACGCCGACATGGCGGCGCCGCTTTGGCCGCCGCAGCTGCCGCGAGGCGTCGCAAGTGCAGTGCGCACAACCAGCGCACAGCTTAAGCGGGGTTGCTGGTAGGCTGCCTTGCTCAGCCCGCAGCCTCAGCAGTTGAGAGACGAGCTTGAATCCGTCCAATCAAACTCAGTTGCTCAACCTGGCTTGCTGGCTACGCAAAGTTCCCGCTACAAGATCTCTCGGGAGGTCGGTGCTTGTGTCAGTATCTTTTGTGCCAGATTATCAAATGTACGGTGACCAAGATCTGTGGTGTATATAGCGTTTACTTGACGAGCTTTGGATCAAAGCGATCTCGCACAAGCTGATAATGGCCTATGCCGCCAATGAATGCTCGTGACCTCATAAATCATGCTCCCAAGCACATATATACCTCCATACGCGGTACTAGCGCGGTGAATGGAGTGGCCCCGCAAGGATGCGTTGTCACTGCCGCCCGCCGCTTTAGGTACAGTAGAAGGCGTTCGCGACTCTGCAGGACCTCCTGAGAGTGTCGCGCCCTAGCCACCGGCCGCTGGCGCCACGCTCTGCAAAGCAGCTCCAGAGGAATGGCGAGTGACACGCGTGGGCCATTGGCCATGATCCTGCTTGCACATGGCAAGGTAGTGGGCGGCGCAGCTGCTGAGGCTGGCGGCATTCAGCAGTCTGGGCTCGCGGCGTTGGTTTGATGATGCACTGCAAGTCTTGTGGGCTCAGACATGCTGTTGGGTATGGGTGCAGCATCTACTTTTACAGCACAGACACCACATGGATGGGCATCGATAACTGGTAACACAACGCACTGCAGCGAACCAGCAACCTCATGCCTCAGTAGAGAGAGCATATTGTACGCACAGCAACTTCAATGCATAATAAATCTGGCATGAAAAACAAGCACACGACAAACATGTGAACAGGTGGGGTCGCAGCCAGCAAGTTTGGACCAGCAGTTGCCACACAGGGGCAGGTGCCTACAAGGCGATCAAATTGAACCACACCTTTGATAATACATGGTGCTATGAAGTCTGCCGTCATGAAACGCACCGCTTCCAAAGGTTTATGCAGGGGTTCAGTCTGTTTCGCCTGCTTCAGCGGCTTGGCATATCCCGTTTTCATCAGCGTTGTCCTTGGAAACTGCCAGGACACTTCTTTGTGAGTACGGTACTCACAACCAACACAGCTCAATAGTTAGCTGATATACTCCGAGTAATCCCCCCCCCCCCCC
>NW_014011355.1:5682-10339 GCF_000611645.1 Monoraphidium neglectum
CCCCGGTGTAGTGATCCAGTTTGTTCAGGGAGTAGGCCGCTACGCACGGTCAGCAGGCCCGTCGGCCACGCCCGCGGCGCTCGCCACCTAGCATGTCAAGGACTCATTCGTGTACATGCGCCACAAACACCATCGCTTGCTTAAACGCACGTCTTCAGACCACGCGCGCGTCCTTCTCGCCCCTTTCGGCAGAGCACCAGCATCAGTCAGAGCCCTCTCCGTTCAAGTCAGGTGCCAGCTTGTAAATCATTGATTCTACGTGTTTGAATAGACGTTGTCATTCACACACAACATTGAAAAAGCGGAGGGGAGCAATTAAAAATTCAAGCGTGATCTGGACTTCACTTTTGGGGCCATATAGAGGCCCACATCGTCACACATGTTGAAGCATCAGAGCACCTCTACCCCGCTGCTGCGGCAGCGGACGTCTGTGCTGGCGGTGCCCTGCACGAGACCCGGCGTGACCTCGCGGTGCAGCATACAGGCGTGCTGTATGCAGGCCGGAAAGGGCTTTCGATCCGGTGCTGAGTCTCGCGTCCTCAGCCGGGCCGCCAGGAATGGGTCCATCACCGTCACGGTTGCAGCCAGCTCGCGGGGCAGGAGGCACATCGTGACCCGGGCTGTGTTCGAACGCTTCTCGGAGCGGAGCATCAGGAGCGTGATGATCGCGCAGCAGCAGGCCAAGGAGCTAGGCGCGCCGGAGGTGAGACGCTTTGGCGGGATGCTGGCGACGTGCTGGATATGGCGGGATGATACTTGCGTCGGCCGGCATTTGCGGACGCTCCACCCCACAAAGCACATCCCAGTGCAATGTGCTCTGTTGCATGCCTCAGAATTCCCTATCATACCACTTGCTGGCTTGGGTGCCACCCCCCTCCAAAGCCGCCGTCCGGCGATCCGACAGCCCGCACCCCTGCCATCCGCCACGCGGCCTTGCATCCCGAACACACGCCCCCGCCCCCTTCAAAGGTCACCTCGGAGTACGTGCTCCTGGGTCTCGTGGCAGAGGATACCACCTCCAAGCACGGCTACCTGAACAGTGGCATCACGGATGACGTGCGCCCGCACGCCTGCTTCCTCAAAGAGCGCGATTGCATGGCGACACACATGCACCCTCGCTCGCCCACGTATGCCTGGCGATGGATTGCCATGGCGCAGCGTGTGTGTGCATTGCGCCCCATGCGTGTCTGCATGCGAGATTCCCAGGGGGGCGCCTGCGCATTTGGCCAGAAGCGGTTGCTTATGGCCCCCCCAAGCACCATGCCCGCGTTGTAGAACCAGCAGTGAACGCCGGCGTCTCACCAGAGATGGCGAACTGGGCTACCTGCCGCGTTCTGAAGCCTGGGTGCGACGACCACTGCTCGTGCCGCAACTTCACAACCCTGCCCCCCCGGCCCCTTGGTCCCCCGCCACAACCACATCGCACACACCCAGCGGGCGCGCGCGGCGGTGCAGGCCCTCACGAGCGGGCGCCGCAGGGCCGCTGACGACGCCGACAACATCCCCTTCAGCCGGGAGGTCCGCAAGACTTTCGAGGCCGCCACCAACGTGAGGGGGCTGAGGGGCGGGAAGGCCTGAGGGGCAGGAGGCGCTGAGGAGCACGATCAGTAATGGCTGTGGGGATGGAGGCAGTTCAGGGTTGTGGGGTGTGGGGTGTGGGGTGAAGCAGCATTTGCTAAGCTTGCTCTGGGGCGCCGCGGCGCTGGGCTGGGGTCGCCCGCTCGCCCGCAATGGCGGCAGCCAGGCCTCTGTAGCGGCTGAGGCGGCAACCGTTGCCTGCCACGCGCCCCGCCGCGACGGGCACTGTGCAGTTGGCGGCGCCTGCTGCTGATCCTGCGCGCCGCTCTCTCGCCTGCTCTCCTGCGCAATGGGGCACGCCACCGGCGCGCGCAGGAGTGCAAGCGCTCCGCGGTGCCTTACATCAGCCCCGAGCACATCCTCCTGGCGCTGCTGGGGCAGCACGAGTGCATGGGGCGCCGCGTGCTGGTCAGGTGCGAGGGGGCGGGCACCCCGGGATGCTCCCAAGCAGGGCCCGTGATCCGTAGGCTGCTGCGGGGAACTTTCATGTGACGGCCAGCCGTTGCAGGTGTGGTTGCTTGATTCGTCGGGTCGTGCTGGCCTAAAAGTTAGGCAGCTAGGCGGCGAGCGAGTCTGCCGACAGCAGTGGAGGAGCGAGCGGGCACATTGCAGATGGCGACACAACCGCGCCCACATGCATGCGTGTGCCGCGCAGCTTGGGCGCTGACCTGGACGTGCTGCGGTCCGAGGCGGTCAAGCGGCTCAAGGGCGAGGCCGAGGTCGACGCCCCGAAGAAGAAGAAAGCGGTGCGCACACAGCCTTGGCGAATACACTGAATGCGGGCCCCTTGGCAGGCGACACTCTGGCACGGCCGGGGCTTGCGCTGCGGCGCATACCGGTCGGCGATCGTGCGGGGGTCTGCGGCGGCCCCGGCGGGCGCCAAGGCCGCGCGCACCCGCCCGGCTCCGGCCGCCGCCGCGCCGATGCACGACCCTCTCCCGGTCGTGCCGCCGCCCCTGCTGATCCCCGACCTTCTGACCCCAAAATCTTGATGTCCAGGAGAAGGAGGGCCCCAAGGCGCTGGAGGAGTACTGCCGTGATCTGTGCGCGGAGGTCAGGGCCAACAAGGTCGACCCGGTGAGTGGCTGGGCAGCCGGCAAGGGCGGGGAGTGATCCGGCCGTTCTCTCCAGGGGGCGGGGGAGAGCCTGCGCGCTTGTGGCCGGCCAGGGTGAGATCGTCGGCGGCGGTGGCCGTGAGTCGGGATTTTTTTTTAGATTCGCGACAGGAGAGCGGGGCCAGCGAGCGGTGGATCGGCGGATACGGCAGTGATTTGGGCGGAGGCCAGCGGCCCCAGGCTGCCCTGGGGCTGTGTGCCATGCGAGCAGCAGGTCGGTGGGTCGGGCAGCAGCCGCCGCCGCTGCAGCCGTGCTGTGCCGGGGATGGTTGGCCAGGGCTGCGGTCCCTCCTAGCGGTCGACCATCCACACGGTGCGGTCGCCGCTCTGCCAGGTTATCGGCCGCGAGCGCGAGGTGGCGCGCATCATGCAGATCCTGGGGCGGCGCACCAAGAACAACCCCATCCTGCTGGGGGAGCCGGGTGGGTTGCGAGGTGGTCACGAGTCTGCACAGACGGTGTGACTCCAGAGACAGTCGACTTGAGCGATATCAAGGTCAACTTGTCGAAGTTTGGATACTGGTGCTCAGAGGGGAAGGCTGCATGCAGCCGGCGCCGCGGGCTGGCGGGCCGCGTTGCCACGTTGCTGGTGCCAAAGCTACGCCCCCTTGCCCTGGTGGCTGTCCCGCGCGCCACACCCACCACCAGGCGTGGGCAAGACGGCCATCGCGGAGGGCCTGGCCTACGCCATCGTGCACAAGCAGTCGCTGGACGGCTCCCCGCTGCCGCAGTTCCTGGAGAAGAAGCGCATCATGCAGCTTGACGTGAGGCCTGGCGGGTGTTTTCGCGCTTTCAGTACCGCGTCTGTCGGACCGGATCAGCGCGGCTATTGTCCTGCGGTCGGCGTGACCAGTGTGTTCGGATCTGCGCCGCCGACAGCGGCAGGGACCAGTGCGACAGAGAGCTGTTGGGCGGCGGAAGCGTGGCGCAGCCACTTGCAGCCGCGAGCAGTAGGCAGGCCTCAGCGCGTCGCCCACACTTCTAGGCTGCTACACGAATTGCTCACGCTTTGCTTGGCGCGGTGTTGACCCTCCTGTGTGCATGTCATCCCCCTGCTTGCGCTGTTTTTCCTACCAGGTGGGCCTCCTCATAGCCGGCGCCAAGGAGCGCGGCGAGCTGGAGAACCGCGTGACGCGGCTGATGCAGGAGACGCGCGACGCGGGAGACGTCGTGCTCATGTGAGCGCCGATCTGACCCGGTCTGATCTTATCTGAAGCATGACGATCGTGCAGCAAATTAGCACCCTGCGGCTGTGGGGTGCTGATTTGCTCAGCTCTGGCCGCTGGCTGTCTGCTAAATCGTCGTGCCGCTTGGTAGCTTTGCGTCAAACATGCTGGTTTTTGCAGTTTACCCAGCTAGCGTCCTCGCGCCCTGCCGCCAGGATCGACGAGATCCACACGCTGGTGGGCGCCGGCGCCGTGGGCCGCGGCGGCGGCGGTGGCGGCGGGCTGGACATCTCAAACCTCATCAAGCCGGCCCTGGCCAGGGGGGACCTGCAGGTGGGCCTACCCCTGGAGCACGTGCGCGTGGCCCCCTGCTAGTTGAGCTCACGCTCAAAGCCTGTACGACCAGCTTGTCGCTCTGCCCGGCGGCTCCTCGGACCCCCGCAGACGGTGCAGGCAGCCCCTCGTCTGACCCTGTTGTGCGTAGGAATGCGCGGCCTTTCTCGGCGCCCTCGTCGCCCTCGACGGTTCCGAGACTGTGCCCTCTATTTCATTCGCCTCAACGAAACGAATCTGCAGTGCATCGGTGCCACGTCTCTGGACGAGCACCGCAAGTACATCGAGAGGGACGCGGCCCTGGAGAGGTGGGAAGGGGGTGGGAGTAGCATGATACGGGGAGATGTTGAGGATTGCGTTGGGGTGGGAGTGGCACGGCGGAGGCCCAGGTGGAAGAGTGGGGCGCGGGCAGGATGAGGGCAGAAGAGGCGGGAGACGGAGGGGGGGTCGGGTGGCAGGAAGGGGG
>NW_014011354.1:0-6676 GCF_000611645.1 Monoraphidium neglectum
GAGCAGGCCGCTGCAGACGAAGCCGCCGCTGCTGCTGCTGCGCCGCAAGAGCCCTCCGCCGCCGCCGCTCTGCTTCCTGCGGAACGAGGCCATCAGCGGCTCACTATCTGAGCCCGTGGCCTCGCTGTCCTGCCCCCCGCAGCTGCCAAACCCGCCCGCCAGCCGCCGCCCCCGCGAGCCGGAGCCCCCCGCGCCCCCGCCGCGCCGCCGCCGCCCGAAGCCGGGGCCGCGCCGCGCGGCGCCGCTGCCGCTGCTGGCCTCGTCCTCCTCGTCGAGGCCGTCCAGATCGCCGTCCAGATCGCCCGACCCTCCGTCTGAGGTTGAGGGCTCGTCGCCGTCGCTGTCCTCGCGCGGCGCGAGGCGCCAGATCACGCGTTCGCTGGGGAGCACGAGCATCTCCTCCTCATCGTCCGCGTACAGCACCCTGGGCGCGGCCAAGGAGCCACAAAACGTCACTCCCTGAATCTTGGGATACTCCTGTTTGGTCAGCTTCGCTCTCGCAGGGCCCCCCCTGCCCCAGCTGCCAACAACCCGCGCCAGCCCTCCGGCCCCCCAACCGTTGCACTCCAGTCGCCGCTGCTGATGAGCATCCCGCACCTCCCGCGCGCCCAGCCCCTGGCCCCCTGCCGCCCCGCCGCAGCCGGCCCCGCCGCGCCCGCCCACCTGTGGCGCCCAGTGGAGGGCTCATAGTCCACCACCTGGCCCTCAAAAAATGCCCCCTCATCCCGCCAGTACACGGCCACGCGCCAGCCGACCGCGTCCCGGCCACGGGGGATGTCCTCGGCTGCGAGGGGCGAGGGGGTTCCGCGGGACAGCCACGGTGTCGGGACCTCTGCCCGCGAGAATGCAGGCCGGCGCGCAGGAGGACGAGCGCGCGGATTCCGCTCGGAACATGCAAGAAACAACGCGAGCAGCAGGGCGTTGCGACCGGGCGGGCGCACCTCGGATGACGCCTGCGCTGACTGCGCCGCCGGGGCGCGGCGGTGCGTCCCACTGCAGCGCCTCCTGCCCCAGGTCTGCCCACTCGTGCTCCCCGTCCAGGTACAGGATGTGGTGCAGGCGGCGCGCAGGGTCATAGGACAGGACCTGTGCGTGTTTTGATAGTGTGTGTGTGTGTGAGTTTGTGCGCGTGTGTGCATGCACGTGTGTGTGTGCATGCGCGCGCGTGTCTGTGTGTGTATGTGAGTTGTTGCGGCATTGCAATAACAGGTGGTCACGATAGAGCCTCCCTGCCTCAAGCCGTCCCCGCCCCATCAGCCCACGTGGCATGCGGGATCGACAGGAGCGGCACCACGTCAAGTGCGGCGCAGCACGTGCGCCCCGCGGGGCCCTGGCGCCATGGCGGGCTGCCCCTCACCTCGCCCTCGTGCCAGGTGCCGTCGCCGCCAAACCACAGCCGCACCCGCCACCCGACCATCTCCCCCGCCGCCCCAGGCGGCGCCCGCGCGCCCGCCGCCGCCGCCGGCGCCGCTGCGGGCGCCGCCGCGACGCCGTCTACGCCCAGCGCTGCCATGGCCGCGTGGCGGGCGGGCGAGTAGCCCGCGCTCGCCGCGCGAGGCGCGTGCCACCGGATGCGCTCGCGCTCGAGGTGCAGCTGCTCTGTTTGGCCGTCGTCGTACTTTATGGTGAACTTGCCGCTGCTCGGGCTGAAGCTGGTGAGCTTGCCCTGGGGGCGCAGGACATGGAGGCGATCGCGTGCATGCGCGGTTTGTCCGAGGCATGCGCACATGGAGCTGCTCGCTGCGCAACGGAAATGCCGCAAGCGCAGGCGGCGCCGGGCTGCCGCCACTTGAGATGCTAGCTCTCAACAATGCCAAGCTTTGCAAACTGGGTGCAGCTGTTGCGATCAAAGCAAGTTCCCCGCAACCACTTGCAGCAGTCGCGAGAGACGAAGATGAAGAGGGGGCCAGTTGCACACATTCACTGCTCCCACTCACCCGGTACCAAGCCCCGTCCATCCGCCAGTGCACGCCGACGCGGCACCCAACGAGCAACGGCTTGCTCGGGTGCTCCACAATGGGCGCCCGCGAGGCCGCTGCGGCGGCCGACGCCGCCGGGCGCGCGTGGTGGTGCGGCCACCCGCGCTGCGCGCGCCGGCGCTTCGCCGCCGCGTCGCTACCGCCGCCGCCCTCGCCGCCATCGCGCAGCCGCTTTCCCAGGAGTGCCGCGCGCTGCTGCTGCAGCTGCCGCAGCACGCCAGGCGGCGTCTGTGCGAACGCGCTCGCCATCAGCGCCGCCGCCTCGGCCCGCACGCCGCCGCCACCACCGCCGCCACTGCCGCCGCCACCGCCGCCGCCGCCGCCGCCGCCGCTCTCGCGCCGTCGCGGCGCGTCGGGCGCCGCCACCGCCGCCGTCGGGGGCGCGCACGGCTCTGGCTCTGGGTGCGGCTGCTGCGGCTGCGCGGCGTCGCCGTCGTCAAGCCACTCCAGCGGCTCGTCCCGCAGGCGCAGCAGCTGCGCGTCGCCGTCGCGGTACCAGATCGTGTGGCGGTCCGTGGCCGGGTCATACTCCTTGATCTGCGGGCCCGGCGAGGCGAGGCGCAGCCAGCACATGGTGCCGCCGCCAAAAAGCATTGTCGGGGTCGCCGGGCCTAGGAGCGCCGGGGGTGCGACGCCTGGACGTGCCAGTTGCCCCCGCGTCGCGCATGTCCCAGCCCCGCTGCGCGCTGAAAGCAAGCCCGATCATGCGGCTCCAAACCCAACAGGCGACCACGCGAACCCATCCCCCCGGCGAGGCACGTGGGGCTCGTAAATTGCAAGTGCATTGTTTGGTGCCGCCGACGCTAGAGCCCCAGCGCCATCGTGACCTCAGCCTCTTCCCCCTCCCCCCACACGCACACGCACACATGCACACACACATGAACAAACACAGGCAACACACATGCAACACACATGCATCACACAAGCACATGCACACACACATACACACGCACGCACACACACACAGGCACTCACAAACACTCATGCGCGCGCACACACACACATGCACACGCGCGCACACACACATGCACATATGCACGCACCTGCCCGATGTACCACCGCTGCATCGCCGGCCAGTATAGCCGCAGCCGCCGCCCCACCGCCGCCTCCCGCCGCACCTCGGGCCGGTGCGACGGGTTGGGCGCCGCGCCCGGCGGCGGCGGGCCCTCCCACCGAAACTTGACGTCTGACAGTGACAGCCACTCCTCAGACCTGCCGTCCGTCATGTACAGCAGCTTGTGCTGCTGCCGCGCCTCGTCCCACCCGACCACCTTCGCATGCTCCCACCAGTTCGAACGCGCCGCGCCGCGCGAGCAGCGGAGGATGGCGCAGCGGCGGCCGACGGCCTCGGCGGCGAACAAGGGGCCCGCGTGGCGCGCGCTGCGGCTTCGGGCGCGCGAGGGCGCGGGCGCGGCGGCCTGCGCGTCTCCGTCGTGGGAGGCGGCGTCGACAGGCTCCGCGGGAGTTTCCACGGAGGGCGCTGTTGACTGCTGCTCCTGCTGCTGCTGCTGCTCTAGCTGCTGCTGCTGCTGCTGCTGCTGCTGCTGCTGCTGCTGCTGCTGCTGCTGCTGCTGCTGCTGCTGCTGCCGTTGCTGCTGGTGATGAGTGGCCGATCGCGTCGGCGGCGGCGTCCGCCGCGTCGGCTGCGAGCGGGCGCTCTGATGCCGGGTGGCAGCCGGCTGCTGCTGCTGCTGCTGCTGCTGCTGCTGGTGCTGCTGCTGCTGCTGTGGCGGCTGCTGCTGCTGCTCTTGGGGCAACACACGCGCCCCATGTGACTGCAGCTCAGCTGGCTTGGCAACCACCACCACCGCAGATTGCCCATCATGTTGCAGCGGCCCCATATGCTGCCGCCCCGGTGTGGTTCGCAGTGCAGGCCGGTGTAGTTGCTGCTGCTGCAGCTGCTGCTGCTGCTGCTGCTGCTGCTGCTGCTGCTGCTGCTGCTGCTGCTGCTGCGATCCAGGGGCTGCCACGGGCTCCCGAGAGGAGGCCCGCCTGGGCAGCTGCTCCCGCCGGCGGAGCTGCCGCTCGGGTTCGGCCTGCTGTTGATCCCCCGCTTGATGCCGGCCCTCCCCCTTCTCCCCACCCAGCTGCTGGTCCCGCTCCTGCGCCGTCTCCCCCCTGTCCTGGGACGTGTGGCGCTTTGCCGTGCGGCCGCGCAGGGCCGGGCCTGGGGCGCTGCTCTGCTCCTGCCTCAGCGCTGGCTGCGAGCCGCGGCCGGCCCGCGTCGCCCCCTGCTGGATGGGCGGCGCCGTGGGGTCGCCGCTCGCGGCGCTGGCTCGCGTTACGCGTTGGTCAGGCGTGCGGGTGGGTGCAGAGTCGCCCGCGCCGTGGCCCATCCGCCCGCCCGCCGCCACTGACGACGGACGGCCGCGGGTGTTGCGGCCCCGCTCGCCGGCCACCCTTCAGATCCAGAATTGCCTCTGAAATGCTACGGCTGCGGGGCGGCGCAGTCACAGACACGGGGCGACGGTGAGGCAGGGGCGAGCAGAAAAGGCGGGATGTTGTGAGCTGGCCGAGGTGCATCCGCATGCGAGGCAGGAGCAGTCCGACCGCGTGACAGGCGATATTCAGTGCCTTCAGGCACCATGAGAGGCATCCAGCAGGGCTGCTGGCGATCGACCAGGACGAGAGGTGCCGTCGTCGCCCCGCGCCGCAACATACGCAGGGCCACGACCCGTCTCTTCACGCCAACTACAAACAAGCAAAAAAGTAGTTCATGGTCGGTGCGCTGGGCCGGGCTGCTTCCGCACGGTATGGCCTAAAAAACCACCCCGTCGCCCTCAAAAATGCACGCACTGCATCGAAAAACCATGTTACATTTGTTTCTGTGCAAACATGCGGCGCAGGGAGCAGGACACGCTGTGCACGCCCACCTCGCCGAGAAAGCGTGGATGCAGCTGCGAACGCCACTCCTGCCGCAAAATGAAAACGAGCGTGATCGTCCTTCCTTGCTGTCCCACACTCGCAGGCTCCTTTCCACCCGTCGTCTCGCTGATCTAGCCCCGCGCGTCAAGCACGCTGAGAAGGAAAAGTTGTAGTGTGAATGATTCAGGCTAGAAATTGGTGGTATCTGCATGCGTGACCTGTCAGGTCGCGGCCCATGCGCATTGGCAGCCCAGGGGCCCGCTGTGGACGCCTCGGGCGCATGACAGCCAGACAATATGGGCAGTGTGGAGGGACACGCCTCATGTATTCCTTGTGATGAGTCAAGTTCAGGTGGATCAGCAGTGGCTTGAGTCCTCGAACCAATCAGAGGACCAACGCAATGCTTGTAGCAGCTCTCACGTTTGCAGCCATGTTTGACTTTCCAGCATCCGTATCACACTCTGCTGCTACGCTGCCCTGACCACCCATGGTTGATGTACGCCCTGTGTACGCAAATGCTTTGCGCGCCCATGAACCGCACTAATGTCAGCCATCTGCCAGCAGGTGGTGGCATTGAGCAAGGTGCAAGGGAGCCGTCAATGGTGCAGAGAGCTGAGGAGTTCCCTGGTCAGCCTGGCAGCTGGTAAATGCTGGCGAGCAGCATGAGCACGGCGGGTTGCCCAGGCCGGCGTGGTGTCCCAAATGGCGACACCCCCCCCCTCCAGGTCATGAAAAGGAACCCCCACCAGCCGACAGCCCCCCATACCAGCCAGACCCACCCTACTTTGGCAAATACCTGGTGATGTTCAAGAGCAGCACATGACCAGAGTGGCTCGCTCGCCACAATGCTCAGTGAATGCAGAGCAGCAGAAGAGCACACAACGCCAGGGCTGCTGGGGAGGCCAGCCTGCGCAGAAAACCCGAATGGCTGCAGAGCACATTGTTTCCCCGGCGCAAATCCACCCATTCTTTTGTTTTCATTATCTCCCATGTGCCTCCGTTGCTAACCCGTCAAACTCATCAGGACGATCTGAGCTTAGAGCGCGATTTGGGACGATGAATCCTTTGAAACCCCTCCTATTGCTGGTCGGGGCAGCTATTGTCCTGCCATGGGACATCGCTCTGATCCCGGGGCCAGTGCCAAGGATCAACCTGCAGACGGAGAACACAGGCCCCCTGGACGAGCCCAACTACACCCGGGAGAGTGTGCTTTTCCCATCAGTAGAGCAGGGACTCCAGCTGGAGGCCTGGGTCTACCGACCGAAGCACCCGGCCGCCAGCCCGCCGCCAGTTGTGGTCATGGGCCACGGCCTGGTGAGCCGCTCACATGCGCACGCGCGCCATGGCGCCCGCCCAGTGCAAAGAGCAGCTGCCGATAGTATTGCAGCACGTTTGACCATTCCCGTGGCAGCCTCGCGGCCCCGCCTCGGGCAGCACATGCCCCCTGGACACAGCCCGTCCAGCTGACGGGGTCGCCGTCCGCGCTGGAAGCCCACCCTCAACCCCCACCCGTGCCGCCCCCTCCCCCTCAGGGCGCCCAAAAGGACATGGGCCTCCACAACTACGCCTCCCGCTTCGCCGACAGCGGCCTCGCCGTCTTTGTATTTGATTACCGCACCTTCGGCGGCTCCGATGGCATGCCCCGCAACTGGATATCCCCGCGGCGGCACCTGCAGGACTGGCGGTCGGCGCTGCTGTATGTGGCTACCGGCCTGTCGGCGGACGGCAGCGTCGACGCGGCCAGGGTGGCGCTGTGGGGGACGTCGTTCGGCGGCGGGCACGCGCTCGTCATGGCGGGGGAGCAGAAGGATGCGATCCGAGCGGTCGTGGCG
>NW_014011354.1:6826-9943 GCF_000611645.1 Monoraphidium neglectum
GGAGCAGAAGGATGCGATCCGAGCGGTCGTGGCGCAGGTGGGCAGGGCTGAGCGTTGCTGCCGCTGCTGCTGCTGCTGCTGCTGCTGCTGCTGCTGCTGCTGCTGCTGCTGCTGCTGCTGCTGCTGCTGCTGCTGCTGCTGCTGCTACTGCTGCTGCTCCTGCTGCTGCCGCCGCCGCCGCCGCTGCTGCTGCTGCTGACGCTGTGGCCTTGGCAGCGGGATTGTTTCGATGAAATGCATTCAACCAGTGCGGCTTGACGGCCACTGATTTCGCTGATCGTGCTGCTGAGGCGACAAGCACCAGTAGCAGCAACAGCCACCCGAATATGCATGCAGCGGCAATGCAGCAGGACGCAAACCAGGGGGAAGCTGCGTAGCCGGGCCTACCCAGCGCAGGCAGCTGGCACATGCAACCGCACGGGCTCCTGCCGTGGCCCGACACCGCGTGGCGCCCGGACCCCCGCCGCAACTGCGACGCAGGTGCCCTTCCTGGACGGCAAGCTCACGCTGCAGCGGAACTTGAAAACGCGCGGCGTGCTCGCCCTCCTGCGCGGCGCGGCGGCAGGTGCGCAGGCGTGAGCGCGAGAGCGAGAGCGAGGGCGAGCGCCACAGAACAGGGCCTCTTGGCTGCCACGGGGCAGACCGGCCGCTGCCGACGCTCCGCGCATGCGCTAGGCCTGCTGGGCTCGCAGCGTCGCGTGCATCTCAGCCACGTTTGAAACCGACGTCCCGACTGATTGCTTCGCCGCCTTTCCCCGCGCCCACGCCATGCGCTCGCGGCAGGCCTGCACGACCATGTGCGCGGGGCCTTGGGGCAGCCGGCGGCGTACGTGCGGCTTGCGGGGCCCGTGGGTTCCAACTCGCTGATGCAGTTGGATGAGTACGAGCTGGAGTCGTACTTCTCAAAGCACCCCAAAGTGTACCAGGTGCGGATGGGTCGCTGTGGGATGGTTGGGAGGGGGTTGGCGGGGTTGAAGAGGGCCTCTCTTGTGAGTAGCGCTAGGGTTCGCATTCGTGTGTGTGTGTGTGTGTGTGTGTGTGTTTGTGGGCACGTGTGTTGTTGAACACCAATCACGTGTATTTGCCTCTCATTTCACCCCATCACTTGGCCCACCTTCTCCTGGAAATCCAGGGTGGCTGGCGCAACCAGGCGCGCGCCGCCTTTGGCCTGGAGGCCTCCTCCTACCGGCCCATCGAGTCCGTGCCGCACGTCACGGCGCCCGTCCTTTACATCACCGCGGTCAAGGACACGCTGTGCCCGCAGGAGGCCATCCAGGCCGCCGTGGCGAGCACGCCGCGCGCGCGGCAGATCGTCATGCCGTGCACCCACTTTGATGTCTACCGGGGCAAGGAGTTTGAGCAGGTGGTAGAGGCGGAGACGGCCTTCCTGCTAGAGCACCTAGCGCCAGAGGCGGCGGCAGCGACGGCGGCGGCGGCGGCGGCAGCGGCGGAGCAGGATTCGGCGGCGGCAGAGCAGGGCGCGGCGGTGGCAGGCGGCGGGGATGCGCATGAGGAGCTTTGACGAGGAGGAGATGATGAGAGCTTTCGCTCTGCTTCTTTGGCTGCGTGCGCACGCAGCATATCACAACGGCAGAATGGGATGTGGTGCGGTCTGCGGTTCGCCGACTGCAAATGGCATTTGAAGGTGCTCTGCGGCGCCTGGAATAACACTGTAGCTCAGTTAGTGATGCAAATCCACAACTCTACTTCGATTTTTGGACGCATAAGCCAGCAACAAGACAGACGCGCAGGCATGGGGCAGCGCAGGGTGGCGACAACAAGAGTCAACGCAACTGTCGTGCTGGCAGCACTGCAAGTTTACCACGCTGCAGGACAAGGACAGCACCGCATGATCAGTATCAACAAACCTGCTTCAATTCAATGAGCTGCACCAACAGTACCATGTACTTCCAGTGGCACGCACCAGGCTCCATGAATGAATGATCTGAACTGCAGGCTCAAGGAGCTGATGCCCCATATACATCTATAATGATGAAAACAAGGATGCCTCCACAGTCGAGCGAGCTGCAAGGCGCAGCCTACTCTCGAAGCCAGCATGGTGAGCCGTTCTGGTCTCCTAGTGCCCGCTGCCTGGTTGCACAGCCGTATAGTGCACAGAGTGTAGCGCACCTCGCTTTTCTCAATAGCTGTCTGCGTGGCGTTCGCAGATGCTGTGCGTGCACGGTTTGCGCGCTGCGTCGTCAGGGAGCGACGGCCGCGCTATCCTCTGGAGCCGTGCGCGCCGCTTACGCCGTCAGTGGGGCTGCAGCACCCCTCACATGCGGCGATTACACATCTTTCAACATCATCAGCCGTAAGGCCGCTGCACCAGCGCGCGAGCGGTGGTGGAAGCGATGGCGGCGTCGGCGGCAGCACGATGTCGCCTGGCGTCAACCACGCACCCGCCGAGCCGGCGGCGCGCCTGGCGGCCCGCCGGGCGCTGAGCAGCATCAGGGCCACGCCCGCTGCCGCGGCCGCCGCCGCTGCAGCAGCCGCGTCGCGCGCCGCCTTGCGGGCCACTGGCCAACAACCCGCGGCCGAGCCGCTGCCCGCCGCGGCCTCTGCTGATGTCAGCGAGGGCGGCAGCCAGCCGGCGCCGGCGGCGCCCTGCACGCTCGCGCGCCACCCCCCGCGCCGCCAACACGCGTGGTACCCGAATCTGGAGGCCGACATGGCCGCCGTGTCTGCAGAGCTGGGCCTGTCGGGGCGCGCCGGCGCCGCGCTCGCGCGGGCCGCGCGCCGCGGCGCGATCAGCGCCAACCCGGGGGTCGTCCTTTCCCAGGTGGTCAGGCTGCTGCCCCTCGAGCCCCGGCTGGGCGGGCGCGGCGCGCTGTCCGCGATGCTCGCCGGCTGCCCGGGGCTGCTGCGGCACGACGCGTCGACGCTGGCGGCAAACCTGGAAGCATTAGAGGAGCTGCTGCCGCCGGGGGCGGCCGCGCGGGCCGTCGCCGACGTGCCGGGGCTGCTGGAACTGCCGCCCTTCCGGCTGTGGAGCAACGTGGCGGCGGTGGTGGAGCTCATGGCGGCGGCGCCGCCGCCTCGGGGCAGCTGCGGGGAAGCTGCCGCGGCGGCGGCGGGGCCGGGGGCTGGGGCGACAGCCGTCGGGCAGCGCGTGCG
>NW_014011353.1:0-9786 GCF_000611645.1 Monoraphidium neglectum
GGGCGGGGGTGGGGTTGGCAGATGTTGGCCGTGGGAACCCGTGCCTTGCGATGGAATTGCACTAGAGAGGTCATGATACGTGACATGAGTTGTGAAAGTGCGGCAGAGCATAGCGAGGGGGGCTGTGGCGGCCAGATGCTGCAGCGTGTGACTTGCAGACTCAGCGACGGGCCCCACGTGAGAAGCAGCCTGCGCAGGGACTGCGACACGGCATACGGGGCGGCCCCGCGCGTCCGGAAGAGGGGGCAGTGTCCGCACTCACCAGCGCTGCGAAGCGCCGCTTGTCGTCGGCGTCCAGGGGCCGCGTGCTCGTCAGCAGGTAGCGCCGCGACTGCTCCAGGCGCACCACCTGCAGACAGCGGCGGCGGCGGCGATCGCTGCTTGTCAAAATCGGCCGCCCGAAGGAAGGTGAAGAATTTGCCCTGCGTTTGCCAGGCACACCCATCGTTCAAGATCCTGGGCCAAATGCTGCAGAGCCCCAGCAAAGACTGTCCTGGGGTACCCCCCCACACACAAACACACAAATGACGCACCTTGCCGAGCCCGACGCTGGCGCAGATGGAGAGGGCATTGGTGCACCATGCGGTCTGGAAGCTGCTGCGGGGGCCGACTTCGACCACAGACTGCGTGCAAAGAAAGTGGGACGCGAGCGCAACTGTTGGATGTTGAGGATGTGAGCGGAGGCATGTTTTTGGCTGTTAGGGGACCGCGCATGCAACTGTGGCTATCCAGCGCACACACGGACACGGCTGAAGTCGGGCAGGGGAAGGCAGGGCGCACACCTGTGTGGGCCCGCCAGGCAGCAAGACGGTGCTGGGGGTCAGCAGCTCCGGCTCAAACGTCTCACGCAGCAGCCTGTCGGGAAAAGCGGCGGGGGGTCGTGGCGTTACTGGGGTGTGCTGCATAAAAAGGATCTGCTGGTGCTGTGCGGCATGCCGTCAATCCGTCAAACGAAGTCGCGCTTTACAACGGTACAGGTGCAAGCAGAGCAAAGCTTCAGGCTGCAGGGCGGGCAACCCAAGAGGCACATGGGGCGGCTGGGCGGGGTCTCCGGTGAGGGGCCGGGGGGACGAGAAGCCCACCATGCGAGAGTCTCCGCTTCCTTTGGCGTGAGGGGCGCGGAGAGCTGTACGTTGAAGCAGACCTCGCCATCGACCGAGGTGATGATGTCACTCGCCTTGGCCTGGGCCTGCCGGGCAGGAGAGTGGGGGGGGGGATGTTGAGGGAGGGGAGGTCATCTGCCGCGATGACCATGGGATGACGGCCCTTGAGTGGCACAAGTGGGCGCACAAGGCCCCAGCAGAGGCGGTACGGGGATACGCGCAGCATAAGAATGCAGATAAGAGAGAGCTCAGGAAGCGGGGGCTTGGTGACTGCGGGTGTCCCACCTTGTGGAGCAGCGTGGTGGCTGCCGAGGTCGAGAGGCCGGGGTAGCGGTAGAGCTGCACCACGGCGGCGGCCGGCGCAGTCAGTTTTGACTGCACCGAGTCGCTGCGCACGACCTGCGATGAAGGAAAGCAGGGTTAAAAGGGATAAGCAAGTAGATGGCAACTGGGACCTCGACCGGCCCGCGAGGAAGGCAGGTGAAAACGGCAGCGGACGACGGCGGCTGTAACAGCGGCGGCCGCAGGCAATGCGGTGTGCGCACCTCGCGGGGCTGCGAGGCTACGCGGCAGGCCACACGGCGGCGTACAATGTCGCCCGCGGTTGCCACGCCTGCAGAGGACGGGTTGGGAAACTATCAGCCGGCTGCAACGCTCTGCAAGCTGTCGGCACAATGATCTGCGTTCACCCCACCTGCGTAAGCCACGCGGCACGAGGACGGTGCATTACGAGCAACAGCCCCGACCCTCAGTGCCATCCTGTGCGGAGGGGGTCGCGATCGATCAGCGCCTGGGCTCTGCGATTGGTGCCGGCAAGCATATCAGCAGCGCGCGGGCATACCTGCGGTGCCACGGGCGAGCTAGGGGCACATATCCCCCCACCGCTGCCTTGAGGTGGGTCTGCATTGTACGCGGCCGCCTAGATCATGGATGATCGAGCGGCCAGACGCCAGAGCACACGGCTGCACTGCAAGCGGTCAATAATCAATTAATTCAACGTACAGTATCATCGGTCAGGCTGTGGGGGAAGATAACAATGAAAGGGCGCCCACAGCGATGGATTGCTGACAGGCGCCCATGTGGCCGACGGCCGGCCCTGCCCATGACCGCAGCCTCGTTGTGCCTCAAAGGGCATTTGCCAAAGCGAGCGGGCCTCTGTCCGTCTTCATAGCTGAGAGGGATGTTCCGGCGCGGTGCTGGAAGGTTCGAGAGCAACGTTTTGGGGGCAGCCCGCATACCGGAACCCTGTTGGCTGCACCACCACTCCGGGCTATCGGTACTGCTTGGGGACTGTGTTACACGCAGATGCGATACAGGTTTTGTGCTTGCAACACCACCGCGCTCCTGCCTGTGCGGCAGGACGCTCTGGCAGGGCCGCCCGTCGCACCAGCATGCTGCCGCCGATGGATTGAATGCACAGCGTGGCGGGCTCATGACAAAATCACTGGCGGGCTATGTGCTGTGCCACTGGCGACCCGCGTTCAAAGGTTGTTGTGGCCCACCCAAACTTTCACTTTTCAAAAAAACAGCAGGGCTCCACCTCAAAACAAAAAAAGGGACCGGCCGTACAAACGTTGACGGGGCACACATGGGCACGGGCTTGGGGGGCACTGCAGCCCGTGTCCTGGTGCCCATGCAAAACACACTTGGCACCGCCGCTTCGATGCTGCAGGCAATAACAGGCTGCAAGCACGGTCGCCACCGCCGTCACCGCTGCAAACAACAGCGGATCAGACAACCGGCAGGGCGTGCCGCCCCCGTCGTGCATGGGAAGGGCAGCGGCTTGGTAGTGACGTGTGGTGGCCTAGAGCGCTCAGGCGGCCTCGATCTCGTCTTCAGCCTGTGCGTGATGAAACAAGGGAGGTGTGGCGGTGACAAAGGCGCGCATGGCAGTGCTATCTGCGCGTCGCGGAAGCCAGCCAGGCTGCCATCCAACGCAACGCTCAACCCAAGTCCCACGTGTGACCAAAGCTGGTGGCTCTCTGCGCGCGCCGCATTGTACCCTCGGATCCGCCAACGGCCATCCAAATTGCTCAACACCAAGCAAAAAACTAGCATCGCGCTGCGGAAGATTGCAATGCATTTAGTAAACACTGCAATTCTGAACCTGCAATCATGCACACATGTAAGCAGTGCGCCCCCGCCCACACCCACCAGGTGAGCGAAGAACTTGACGTCATTGCCGCCCACGCTGGTCTGGAACTGCACCCGGTACTGCAGGTTGGCCGAAAGCACCGCGCCCTTGTGGAGAGCCGCAATCTTCTTCACCGTCCCCTCCAGCCCCTGAAGGCAAAAGCGAGGGGGTGCATGGCGCAAGGCATGTAAGGTTCTGGTGCATATGCCAAAAAGCCTCAGCCCAACGCGGTGGTGGGAGCATTGGGGAAGCTGTGGTGTTTTGCATGCAGCGCAAGACGTGCCGGCAGCCGCATGATGTCAGACAATGCGTGCCCTTGTACTCAGTGCTGCACATGCTTGCTGCTGCCAGCGTCGCCGCCAAAGCGGCCAGCATTTTTCGTTCAGGAGTTGCTGTTGCAACAGAGGCGCACCTGCAGCTCCAGCTCCGGAGTCTTGGGCACATGATAGACCTTGATGGCGTCCTTCACCCTGACCTTGGCGCCCTCCGCGAATGCAAACTGCCCGTTGTCTGCTGTCGCCCGCACAGACACACACGCGCGGCGTGGCGCAGCGCCTGTGCCAGGTGCACCGGCGAGCGTGCACAGGTGTGCGTGGCCGGAGCATTGAAGCGGGGCAAGGCTACGACGGCAGCGACGACAAAGAATTGTTCATGCTTCGTTCAAGGTCCTACAGGCACGCAGGGCGCGAATGGGCTCCGGAGGTGGTAGAACGCTCAAGGCTCCCACGCTAGGTTGCGTCCTGGGCCGCGTTTCTACTCTATTCAATTTCTCACCAGCCTTGAAAGGCGCTTGAGCCACGCGGAGGGCACAGCTGATGGCCATAGCGGGCTTCGACGAGATCATAGTTCAAGGTGCGGAGTAGGTGACGGATAAAGGAGGATGGAAGACGAAAAGGGGGTTGTAAGCGCCGTTCCGGGTGGGCTCGTTCAAGGGTTGAGCACCGTCCTTGACCACATCCTTCTGACCTGGTGGTCATACCACAACACCAACCCGCTAGATGCAGGCTTGCGGGACAGTTGCAAGACATACATATGACACCAAGCCTGATAGCCTGAGCCTGTAGAGGGCATGTGTCAGAGCCTACTGTACCTGCCTGCGTTTGCTGCCACAGTGTCACTCAAAGCAACGTGCCCTACATCAGGCAGCACTCCCCGCACACGATGCAGGCTGTGGATTGCGATCCAAATGCTCCGCTCTCCTTTTGACAAATGATCGCAGGCTGTGGATTGCGATCCAAATGCTCCGCTCTCCTTTTGACAAATGATCACACAAGGCGATGGTGCACACAGTGCCCACTTTCTGCCGGTCAAAACATTTCCAAGGCCGCTTTGCAATTCTCCTGCATGCATGCTTGGGGAGTCACCAAGGGGCGCCTCAGTCTGATGTTTGCACGAGCTCATACTGCCCATAAAATATCAAATGGTAGCAAGATTACATGTGTTGTTACAAGAGTGTGCATTTCTTTGGCATGAGACACACACGCGAGGGCGAGCGATCAGCACGTGCCACCGCGCAGGCGCAGCACCAGGTGGAGCGTGGACTCCTTCTGGATGTTGTAGTCGGCCAGGGTGCGACCGTCCTCCAGCTGCTTGCCCGCAAAGATCAGGCGCTGCTGGTCCGGAGGGATGCCTGAAAAATGAATGTTGAAGCGGAATGCAACGGAAAGTTAAGGAACCCCGTTGAATCGCAATATGCAGTAGCAGTAGCAATTGAGGCAGGTGCGGCAGCGCGCTGCTGAAGTCGCATCGCCTGGCAGTGTGCAACATGCATGCATGCATGCCTCCATGCAGTACGAGGAACGGATTGCTACACGGGCTTGCATCTGCTCTGCTCAGCCTGCCAAATCAAGTCAGCCGGCAGCCCAGCCCTTTGGCCTCAGCTGCTGGTGCAGCCCACTCACCCTCCTTGTCCTGGATCTTGGACTTGACGTTCTCAATGGTGTCGCTAGACTCCACCTCCAGGGTGATGGTCTTGCCCGTGAGGGTCTTGACAAAGATCTGCATGCCACCGCGCAGGCGCAGCACCAAGTGCAGCGTTGACTCCTTCTGAATGTTGTAGTCAGCCAGGGTGCGGCCATCCTCCAGCTGCTTGCCCGCGAAGATCAGGCGCTGCTGGTCCGGGGGGATCCCTGAGAAGGTTGGGATGGAGAGGGAGGATGAGGAAGTTACGAAAAGCAGCCCGTTGCGAAGGACCTAGACGGAGGCATGCGCCGCGGCAACTGCAGCTGCCAAAGCAGCAGGCTGCTCATCAAGCGTCACATCGCCCAGCCGCACACACCACGCATGCATGCATGCATGCAACAATCCGAGCCCAATGCCACACGGGCTTGCATCTGCTCTGCTCAGCCTGCCAGATAAACTCAGCCGGCAGCCCAGCCCTTTGGCCTCAGCTGCTGGTGCAGCCCACTCACCCTCCTTGTCCTGGATCTTGGACTTGACGTTCTCAATGGTGTCGCTAGACTCAACCTCCAGGGTGATGGTCTTGCCTGTGAGGGTCTTGACAAAGATCTGCATGCCACCGCGCAGGCGCAGCACCAGGTGGAGCGTGGACTCCTTCTGGATGTTGTAATCGGCCAGGGTGCGGCCGTCCTCCAGCTGCTTGCCCGCAAAGATCAGGCGCTGCTGGTCCGGGGGAATGCCTGGACCAGGCAAGGTCAAGAAACGCAACATGGGGATGGGTGATCATGAGTTGAGAGCGGCGCAGCATTGGAGGAAGGGATGGATGCAGATACAAGCAGCATGCTCTCAGGGAAGCACATGCTTGGCCCTGCGCAACATGCATGCACACCGCGGAGCTCCCTGATTGTCGCATTAGCCTGCATCCGCCGAGTTGGCCAACGCAAGCCAGCCCTAGCTCAACTCAGGCGGCACCCAGCCCCTTGGCCCTAGCTGCTAGCACAGCCCACTCACCCTCCTTGTCCTGGATCTTGGACTTGACGTTCTCAATGGTGTCGCTAGACTCAACCTCCAGGGTGATGGTCTTGCCTGTGAGGGTCTTGACAAAGATCTGCATACCACCGCGCAGGCGCAGCACCAAGTGCAGCGTGGACTCCTTCTGGATGTTGTAGTCAGCCAGGGTGCGGCCGTCCTCCAGCTGCTTGCCTGCAAAGATCAGGCGCTGCTGGTCCGGAGGGATGCCTGAGAAAGGTTCAAGGTAGATGAGGTCGTGTGGACACAGCGTCGGATAAGGAAATACGCACACACACGTCATATGTTCAACAAAGGGAGTCACATAGCCTGGCAGTAAACAACATACACACATGCATGCGTGCGTGCATGCATGCAGGACATGGAGCCATCAGACTGCCATGTGCTAACACCCACTCCTCACAGACTACCAGAAGAACTCGGCCTGAAAAAATTAGCATAGCCATCAGCCCAGCCCCTAGGCCCCAGCTGCTAGCACAGCCCACTCACCCTCCTTGTCCTGGATCTTGGACTTGACGTTCTCAATGGTGTCGCTAGACTCCACCTCCAGGGTGATTGTCTTGCCCGTGAGAGTCTTGACGAAGATCTGCATGGTTGTAAGCTGTCTGCGATGGAGGGCAGACGCACGAGCAAGGCGAGTGCGTCATGAGCGGCGCGTCAGCACGCGATGCGTACGCACGCCACACCAGCCCGCTTGCGCCGCGCCTGCGCGCTGCAGCACGGCCACAGCAACATACGAGGCAACGACCAGGACCAGCCCGCGAGCAGGGCTGATGGGCGACGAGGGCGAGGGCCGCTGGCCCGCGCGCAAGGTTGATCATCACAAGCCCGCACCTTTGGAGGGTGTTGAACAAGAGGGTGGTTTAAGTTGCTCAGCGTGATCGTGGGATGAGAGAAACACAGATTTATCGGCCAACACGAAGCGGTCGCGCTTTTAATGCCGTCCGAAGCTCTGGCACCTGCTGCACAGCTCCACCTTCCCCGGCAGGTTCCGCAAGGGCTGCACAAGGTGCTTCTGCAGCTTACGCGGCCTGAGTTGCATGGTTCTTGTGTACATGCCTCAATTGCATATGTCCATACAGCCCTGACCTTGGTGCAAGGCGTGCAAGTTGCCGCGCAATGTCAGCGACGACCCCCCAGGGGCTTTGGCATGTGGATGTTTACTCTGCGTGCACTACCACATACAAAAATGCATCCCCCGCATGCAGCCGCGCGTGAAGCCATGCGATCGGCGCATCCAGTGGCGGCCGCACGCCGCCAACCACCACGCGGATCCGCCGCGCCGCATGCGCTGCCCAAGCACGCGCCTTCCCGCGCGATGCGTGCGGCCCGCGCTGCGCAGCGGCAACTGCTTCGGCCAGCGCCGCTGCCGCGCCGCCGCTGCTGCTCGGGCGGCCGCTGCCGCCACTTGCTTCCGCAGCAGCACCGACGCCACCGCTGCCCTCCTCAGATGCACCCGCCGCAGATGCAATGCCGCCGCTACTGCTAGGTAAGGTGTCTGAGTCCCCAACTGCTGCTTTTTTACTGCTGCTGCCCCCACCGCTGACCCCGCCGCTGCCGCTGGCTCCACCCGGCGCCGCACTGCCAACGGCCCCCGCACCAAGCGGCCCGAGGTCCGCCACTGCCGCCCCCGCAGCCCCGAGCTCCGCTGCTTCGTCAGCCCCTCGTCCCAATGGGGCATCCTCCGCCGCCCCTTCCGGTGTGGGGCCGCCCCCGCCGCCTGCCGCCATCCTCTCACCGTTGATCGGCGCCCGCGCCGCAGCGGCGGGCGGCGGCTCTGTAAAGAGGCGGGGCGCCACCTTGTGGAGCGCGTGCGCCAGGGTTGTGGGGCAGCCGTCAGGCTGCAAGGCCTCGATTGGCCGAGATGTGCTGTACGCGCGCTCCCAGCACGCACCACCTGCGGCGCATGAGGCGTGTGTGCTGCACATTGAAAGCGGTTGCCATAAGCACATGCACTGTATCGACGGCGTCGATCTATGGCCGTACGGCAAGCCGCCACCACACAGCACCCCTCGGCAGCTGTAAACAAACTCATGGTGCCCAGGCATTCAGCCGCACACGGGCGCATGCCCTACCACCCGCACCCCTGATTGTTGAGCGAGCGTGCATCGCATGATATGCCCTGCCACTCACCCTGCCGCAAGTCCGACCCTTCCAATATGAAAATCCGGATCGGGACCAAGGGGGCGTTGCTTTGCCGCTGCCATGCCGTGCGGTGGTGCCGGGTGGGCGTGCATGAAGTCAGGCAAACTGAGAAAGGGTGCATAGGGTGCCAGGATCCCCAGACAGGGAACCGACATGCTGACAGCGAAGGTGTTGCGCAACTGCCCATTGCAACTGCCACAATGCCTTGAACAACACATTAATCATGTGACCACCAAAAGCCTGCATCTGCCGCCCTCGCCGCCGCTCACCACGCCCGGCACGGCACGCAGCCCCGCCCAGCCCGGCGCCGCGGCCGGCCCGCGGCCAGAGACCACGCAGCGCCAGAGCTCGTCCTGCGCCGCCGGGGACATCCGCATGACCGCGTTAGCGCCCTCGGGGCCGCGGCAGACGTACAGCGCCTCCTGTTGTTGTTGATTTTTCGTGCAGGTATGCGAGGCCCGGGGTGTTTGGCAGAGTGAGAGCTGGTCCATTTTGTCTGGTGTTGCAGTCTGGTCCATTCATGGTATTGCAGCGACACACAGAGGCCTGTTGCTGATGCGCGGTGCAGCGTGTGCGATCTGAAACACACCCGGGCCATGCCCGTGCACCCCCGACCCCAGCGCCCCTGCACATGCTGAATCACTTCATACGCACACCCGCCAGACCCATGCTGCGTTATGCATGTGCGCCTGACCTTCAGCGAAGTGAAGTACATGTCGCGCACCGACCCTGCGTTAACCCAGGAAGGCACCAGCGCCGCGGGCAGGTCCCGGTAGTGCACAGTCAGCGCCCACGGCAGCGGCGGCGCCACGTCCGCGCCTCGGTCTGCTGCTGCTGCGGCTGCTGCTGCTGCCGTGGGGGCGGAGCCACTGCTGCTGGGTGCCAGCGGGGGCGGCGCTATGAGGTCGTATAGCACACCGCATGGCAGGGTCCTAGGGCGGGTGTTGGCAGAATGATTGGATACCACAAGGCGAGAAACTGAGAGGCGTCGTGGGGAGCCTTGGCTTGCCCCAATGGGCGCCTTCGCTGCCCGGGCAATTGCAAGCCGTGCTGCCAGGACAAGCCATGCTGGTCTCGTCAATCCTCCGTTTGGCACAGCCCCCTGCAGACGGTTGTTGGGCTGAGTCAGCTGCTCGCACGCGCACGGCCCGCACCAGTTAAGGGGGGCGCCGCAAAACTCAAACCAGGGTGTGTGGCCGGCGCCCTGGCCGGGGAGCTTCAGCAGCACGTGCTGCGCGCGTTGGCAGGTGGGAATCGGGTGGGGGAGCGGTTGGGCCGCCGCGGCCCTGATCCGTCGAGCTAGGAGCCAGCAGCGGCTGTGTTGTTCTACCAGCAATCTACCAGCAATGCACGTGGCGGGGCGATTGGAATGACGGTTCATTGCATGTTGAATTTGTCGACACAAGCAGCGATGCCGCTGTCAGGTAGTTTGCTAGGTGATGGAATGTTGCACAGCCAACTGCAGAACCATTGAAA
>NW_014011352.1:0-6406 GCF_000611645.1 Monoraphidium neglectum
ACGCACAGGTGGTGTGCGGGGGCGGCACGCGGCCGTGAGGAGAGGAAGGGCGGAGGTGCACAGGGTTTTGCGAAGCAAATGCATTGTAGAGGGCATGACAGCTCCACCCTCACGCTGCACGCGGATGACAGTTATGGCCACCATTCCCCCTCTCCCCCCCCTCCGCCCCCGTGCAGTCGTACCCCACCGTACTGGATCCTGGCCTCGAGTATGGTGCCTGCCCAGTTGGTGCCCGCCACGTTGCCCGCTGTGTACACCAACGGTTGCTGCGGCGATGGTGCAATAGCGCGTTGGCGACTGGTGGTGGTGACCAAAGGTGATTGGATGGTACAACACGCGCACATACACGCGCACCCGAGCATGCACACGCATACGATTATGCACATGCATTTAAGCTCTCATGCTGTTGACTGCTCCTTTGGACTGCTGCCGCCGGCGCCGCCACTGCCACCGCTGCCGCTGCTGCTGCTGCTGCCGCTGCTGCTGCTGCTGCTGCTGCTGCTGCTGCTGCCCAAGCTCCAAGACATGCGCAAACACGCACGCGCGCGTGCACTCACCCCATGCATACAACCCACACACAAACACAGCGCGTACATCCCTGCTCAAACCACCTACAGAATCGTAGTATCTCAGGTTGGGCAGCAGCAGCGTTTCAACAAAGCCCCTGAACCGCCGCTCCACCGCCGGCGTCCAGGCCCTGGCGCCGCCCCGCTTCAGCAGCTCCGCCGCGCGCGCCATCAGGGCCAGCCCCCAGGCGGCCTCCAGCGGGCCGTTGGCGTAGAGGGGGCCGAAGGAGCGCGTCTTGGTCGCCCTGCGGCGGGACAAGTGGAGCGGGGCATGGGGGGAGGCAAGAGGAATGTGCTGCGCGCTTTGGCCCCCATCACATCGTGCAGTGCGCCGCGCCCATCGCAACAGCGCAGCTCGCCGGTGTACCCCTGGCCATGAAGAGTGACAGTGCTGCTCGCGATCAGCCTCGAGGCTGTAGCCGTGCCGCCTGTCCCTGCAGGGTGAATCCAGTCACCCATGCCTTTGACCTGCTCCCGGACACAGCCGAGGGTCGGGTGTACGCGGAGCCATTACAGCTCCTCTCCTCCCGTGCCCCAACCGCTGCCTCTTGTTCTGCGCTCCCCCCCCTTGCCCTGCCCCTGCCCTGGCCCTCCCTGCCCCTGCCATCACCTCCCCTCCCTGCACCCCCCCACCATGCGTCCAGTATGTCAGTGGCCTTGGCCGCGTGCGCCTCGTCACCAACAGCCAGCCAGGCCAGGGTGTGGTTCAGGGAGCGCTGCGCGTCGCCGGCCGAGAACTCGTCGTGGCACACCGCACCCGCGGCGGCCGCGGCCTTGGCCTCTGCAAACAGCTGGTCGCGCGCCTGGTGGGTTTCAGGGGGAGGTTGCGGTGAGGCGTGTGCCCCACACGCGATGGCAGGTTGCCTGTTGAGGTTCAGCCGCGCACACTGGGTCGTGGCTGCAGCATGCGGGGGGCCCGGGACGCCAGAAAGCCGTCTTTGTCGTGGTGAAGGCAACGCCGCTCGCCCTGTCCCCTTGGCCGCGCTGCCTGCCCTCTGAAACGCCCCCCCCCCTGCGCATACGCGCGTGCGCGAGATCGCCTGTACCTGCAGCAAAGCGGGTGTCATGCGCTCCACGTCCCACTTTGCGGGGTTGTAGGCGCAGAACACCACCGCCGCGGCGCGGGGCGGCCGGGGGAGGTCCGGCCCCGCCCAGGCCAGGAGGCCGTCCAGCGATGCACGCGCGGCGGGCGGCCCCTTGGAGCGCACGAGCCGGAGCGCCTTCACAAACGCGGGCGCCGCGACCGTGCCCGGGTGGGTGAACGCAAAGTCAGGGCATGTGAAGCGCTCCGCGGTGGCCTTGGTGGCAGGGGGCGTGTCCCACGGGTTCCAGGTCTGAGGTGGGTTTGGCGGGGTTGCCATGGCGGTCGTTGGCCGGGTGAGGACGGCGTGGGCGCGGCAATGGCGGGTGTTGACACAGCGCCTGCGTTGCTGGGGCCGCATGCTGCGCCGCCAGGGCATGCAGGGCCACATGCGGCCGCGACACACACAACCAGCAGGCATGGCAGGGTGGTGCCTACCCAAGTGCGGTCCTCTGGGTGCATGCGCGTCAGGTTGAGGAAGAAGGTGCTCGGGGGGCTAGGCAGCGTGCTGCACTTCTGCACAGAGGGGTTGGCGGCGGCTGCGAAGCCCACGGCAGACCAGCCTACGGGGTATGGATGGGTAGACACTCAGTTTTTGTGCATGTTCCTTTTGTCACAACCAAGTCCTGTGATTGCTGTACAGCGGTTGCCGGCTCCTGTGCCGCCACCGCTGACGCCGTGGCGTCACACTGGGCACAGGGCATCACGCAGCACGAAACGTTGACAAGCGCAGGCCTAGCCACAGAGCGGCTTTCACAATGTCTCACCAAGTATGACTGCCAGGACTCTGCATAGCTGCTGCGCTTCAAAATATGCCATGATCGATCTCTGCATGAACTTCGATGAAGAAGTGACAGCCTTTCGAACTGCAATGTCGACATCAACTTGTTACGTTCTGTCCGGTGATACTGTACTGCAGCAGGGTACAGTCACCCGAGTGACGCTGGGTGTCCATGAAACAGAGCTTGCAGTGCAGGGTCAGCACATGCCAAAGCTGGCCAGTGCGTTGTGTGTGCTGGTCATCTTTGCTGCATTTCAAGCACAAGATACATGGTGGCCATCCCTCTTGACGGTCAAGGGGCTACAAAAACAGTGGGACCATCTGCACCGCAGACTGAGCCAATAGCAACAGCCAACTACAGTAATCGGTTGAAGCGCGGAGCGGTACGACGGCTCGCAGCACTGTTGCGCCAGCAAGATTTCAAGCAGTGGCGCGGTCAGGAAGGCTATGGTTGGCACTGCTAGCTAGCGCTGTTGAAAGAGAGAAGCTCACAATGCATATCACGCTGAGATAGTGATCCTGCAAGTGTAGTGATGTTGCCCAGGAAGTCGCCCCCGCATTCATGTGCCGGTTGCCCCTGCATTTCTGTGGTTGATAGGGAATGATGTGAGGGCCTAACGACTGTCTCCCATGTAACTAGAGCCAGCTGCGGGCCAATGACTTCAGTTTGCAACTGCAAATTTACGTCAACACCCACCAATGGCTGACAAAGGTAGGTGTGTGTATGTGCCACCCTGACTAGCGGGCTGCATTTATGGCCTGCGCGACAGCCGTTTGTGCACCAGCACCTTGCATAATCAGACATTCACCTTGCAACACACTACCTTTCAGCAAACAACAGAGTTGCATACAGCAAAGCATGACAGGGTTTTGTAGGATCCCGCCGCAAAAACACGATGAAGGCGACCTTTTAACCCACTTCACTGTGTGGGTGCCGTGCGGTAAGTGTTGAGAATATGGCATAGCCTTCCCAGCTTTGATGGCACCCAACAGGATGACAGCGACATTGTGAGTGCATGCTGCGAAAGGTCGGGGCGCTGCCGACGAGCCCAAGGTTGAAAAATGCTGACCTGTGCGGAAGGTTGTCGGGCGTGCCGATGCCAGCAGCAGCGGGCTGGTACTGTGCTGACGGAATAGGTGCAGCTGCTCCGTGGCGAAATCGATGTGAAAGCCTGTTGCCTGCAGCCTGTATGTTCATGGGGCCATGGCTTTGCAGCACCTGAGCAGCTGCTTTGCCCAACTTGGGCCGAGCAATCTTTTTTAACCCAATCCACGCTTTCTGGCTTTGTCCATGCACTTGCGATTTCTGTGGCCTGCAGGCTAGTGCACGCGCCTGGAAGCATGCAATGTGCATGACCGCCAGGTAACCTTGCTGCAATCATCATCGCTACCCTTGGGCCGGCCCAGCACCCTGTCATCTCCATTCGCACCTGGCGCTGCGTCAGCCCTACGGCAGGGGATGCCGCAATGGAGGTGTGGTTACACGTAAAGTTGGTGCATTTGAGCTGCCATGCCGCGCTCGGGCTGTGACGTGCTATAGACTGTCTGTGGCACATGCCGCGAGTCAACGGATGGCAGCAGCAGGGGGCAGCAAAAACAAGCGTGAAAGGCGGGGCCCGCTGTTGCGGGCAAACCGCAGTTTGGTCTGCTCTTGGATGTGAGCCGCACGCACGGGCTGGTGGGCACTCGCAACCCTGTTGCTAATCACCTGCCGTAAAGGCAGTGGCACATTTCGCAGCCGGTATTTCACGGCGCAGTGCGCAGGCTGCCAGCGCAATTGCGTTTGGCAGGCACTTCAACAAAGCAATCTGCATGGGGAGTTGTCAGGAGAAGGACAGGTGTCGTGGCCTGTTGTGTGCGGGTGATCCTGCAAAGGAGACACCACCACTCTTCTTGTGGCCGGCGGCTAGGGTTTGGGGGCCTGCTCTGTGAACATCACGTGCGTTTCCATCTGAATTCAACTCTGCGGCAAATTCTGCGGGCAGCTGCCGCCGCCCCGTTCATTCCAAAGAGCAGTACATGAGCACAACAAGAACTGTCTACTTTACGCGCAGGCCTGCATCACGCAACCGCGACGGTCATGGACGCCGTTGCTGGCCGCTGTGCCGTCGCAGCGCTGGGCGGCCGCGCGTTTGCGGCGGCCTGCCCTGCTCCTTGATGTTGCTGCTGATACTGCTGCTGCTGCTGCTGCTGCTGCTGCTGCTGCTGCTGCTGCTGCTGCTGCTGCTGCTGCTGCTGCTGTTGCTGCTGTGGCCCCGCAGGAGGTGCTGTTTGCTTGGCTGCACTGCCACCGCCGCCGCCGCGCACTGGGGTGCTGAAAGACCACGCCGGCTTGGGTGCCAGCTTGCGCGCAGCCTCCGCGCGGGCCTCCGCCAGCAGGTAGTAGGAAGCTGCCGCGTAGTTGGCGTCCCCGTTGGCCAGGTGGCGGAGCGTGGCGGGCCGCGAGTAGCCGTGGCCCTCCAGCTCAGCCAGCACCGCCTCGTCGGCCGCCACTGCGCCTGATGGGGAGAGGTTACACGAAAGGTGTGGTCGGGGGCCCGGGATGGTGAGGGTGGGTGAGGCGGTCAATGTCCAAAAGCCTTGGATGGCAGTGTGTGTTTCTTCCGGGTGTCAGAGTCCGCGTGCGTTTCCCAGGGTGGACCAAGCACTCTACTGCTGGCTCATCCACAACGGGGTGGCTGGCAGCCTGCGCGTGGTCCCCGCACCCATGACCACTCGCCCCCCCCCCTCAACCCAGCACACCCGCCCAGTCACCCGCCCTAGAAGTGCCCCCTCCCCTTGACTCACCCGTGTCCCGGTCGACCCGCACCACAAAAGCGCTGCTGAGCGGCCGCTCCCACGCGGGCCCTGCGGTGCGCGTCCAGGGGTGCGCGGCCACCTCCCTGAAGGTTGCGCGCTTCTCGGGGTCCACCAGCAGCATGCGGGACAGCAGGTCACGGGAACCGGGGGACAGCCAGTCCGGGGCGTTGTAGCCGCCAGCCATGATCTTCTGGCACAGCTCCTGCTCGGTGGGATCGGGTGGGGTCGGGTGGGTCGGGAGGTGGGTGGGCGAGTGGGAAGGGAGGGGCAGGATATGAGAGGTGGGGCGGGGAGCTGACTGACGAGGGAGAGCAAGAGCAAGAGGATGGTGTCTGGGCAGCTGGTGGCGTTGAGCAGCGGATCACAGAATTTGCCGGGAGCTTTGTAGCCGTCATCATGCAGCATCAGGGGGCAGGGGCACAGCTCTGCCATGAAAGCCGTCAGGAAATGCCCCCTTCCACTCCTCACCCTTAACATACCCTGCCCCCTGGCGCCCCTGGAATCCCAATCAGCTCGCCTGCTTGTTGCCTGTCGGCGAGTGGAACGGCAGGAAGCCGGCCAGCGTGGCAAACAGCACCACCCCGAGGCTCCACACGTCCACGGGGGGCCCCTCGTACTGGCGCCGCGCCACAATCTCCGGCGCCGCGTAGCTGGGGGAGCCGCAGTGCACGCGCAGCTTCTTGCCGGGTGCGTAGAAGGCGGCCAGGCCGAAGTCGATGACCTTGATGTCGTTGGAGGCGCCCAGCAGGATGTTCTCCAGCTTCACATCACGGTGCACCACCTTGGGGGGGGTGGGGGTCGGAGAGGTGGTGCGTTTTGCATGCGGTTTGTGTGAGTGTGTGTGTGTGTGTTCTCTATGTGTGTGTGTGTGTGTGTGTGCGCGCGCGCGCGTTGGACAGAATGGGCAAACTGGGAGCTGGGTGGGGTGGGGTGTTGAGCGAGGGACCTGGGCATCGGGCAAGGAAGAGGGCTCGGGGCCGCGGTGGTAACGAAGTGAGCAGGATGCTTTGTGGCCCTGACATACACGGGTGGGTGGTGACGAGGCCAGGCGATGAGGCGCGTAGGTGCTCTCTGCACCGAGGGGATGCTTGCCAGCTCAGCAGCCACGCGCACGTGGCAGCCGCAGGCGTGTGCCATCCGAGCGAGGCCGTGAGCCGGCCGGCGCCCCCCCCCCCCCCC
>NW_014011352.1:6864-10243 GCF_000611645.1 Monoraphidium neglectum
CCCACACACACACGCACCTCGTTGTCGTGGCAGTACACCAGGCCCGCCACGATCTGCTGCAGGAAGTACGCCGCCTCCGCCTCCCCCAGCCGCTTGCGCGCCCTCACATAGTCCAGCAGGCTGCCGGCCGGCGCGTACTCCATCACCAGGTGCAGCCGGCCCCCCGCGTCCACCACCTCAAACAGCTTGATCACGCACTCGTGGGACCCCAGCCGCTTGAGCACGCGTATCTCCCGCTGCACGCGCTTCGCCTCGCCGGCGTCTGCGAGCTTTGACCGGTCAATGACTTTGACCGCTACGCGGCGCCGCGACAGGTGGTGGACGCCCAGCCGCACCTGGCAGAACCCGCCCTCACCCACCACGCGGCCCAGGCTGTAGCCGGGCAGCAGGCACGAGTCAGCGTCGTCGGGGGCCGCCGAGCCCGGGGCCGCCGCCGCAGGTGGCGCCGCTGCCGCTGCCGAGGCAGCTGCAGCTGCAGGGGTCGCTGTGCCCGCACCTGCGGCTGCGGCTGCCACGGGGGCGGCAGAAACAGCTGCTGGTGGCATCACATGTGGTGATGAAACGGTGGGGGCGGCTGACACCGCTGTCGCCGCAGCCGCTGCGCTGGCCAGCTCCGCCGTGGTGGGGCTCCGTGTGGGCGCGCGGCTGCTGCTGGCACTGCTGCCGCCCGTACTCGCGCCGCTGCTGCCCGGCGCAAACTCGCGAGGCGGATGTGCAGGGCCTGAGTGGGCTGCGCCAGTGCTGGGCGACACTGCTGCGTGAGCAGCAGGCACAGCTTGCGAACGCAGCTTCGGAGCGGCCACCTCCACTGCGGGCGCCGGCGCCGCCGCCCGCTCCGGCCGGGACTCGTGCGCATCGCTGTACCACATACACATCTGCTCCTGCTGCCGCTGCTGCTCCTGCTGCTCTAGCTGCCTCTTTCGCTGCTGCTGCTGCTGCTGCTGTTGTTGCTGTTGCTGCTGCTGCCATTGCTGCTCTTTCTGCTGTTCCTGCTGCTGATGCTGCTGCCGCCGCTGCTGCGCCGCCACGACGGCAACCCCACTGCCGTTTTCCAGAGCCACCTGGGCGCCCACACCCTCCAGAGCAACTGGCTCCGCACGTGCCGGCGTCGCCGCGCGCAGCGGGCTGGGGCCGCTATTGCTGCCAAATGACAGCGCTCGGTAAGGGCCGGGGTCGCCGTCCCGGCGCGCCAGGGCCGCGCCTCCGCTGCTCGTGCGCGCCCCTGCGGCGGCTCCCAGAGGGCTCAGGCCGGGGCCGGCTGTGGCCGCAGCCTCCCCCTGCACCTGGGGGCTGCTGGCTGGGGAGTAGTCGCAGCTGCAGGCAGCGCCACCAAAGGAAGCCAACGAGAGGTCTGCGCTGCTCTCGGTGCCGGCCTGCGTCCAGGCTGCCGAGCCGCGCACACCAGTCAGCGTGCCGCGCGTGTCCCCGCTCGCCAGGCTCCCACCCTCCGCACTGCCGCTGCTGCGCCGCACCCCGCCGCCCGCCGAGGGGCTGCCGCCGCCGTCAGAGCGTGCGGTTCGGCCAGGGGAGGCCGTGCCCAGCGCCTGGGAGTCGGCTGTGCTGACGCGGCGCAGGCCGCCTGCGGGCGTCTGGACAAAGCGCAGCAGGCTCTGCGCTGTCGCGCCCGCACCGGGCGGCCCGCACGGCAGGCAGGAGGCATGAGGTGGGCTCGACGGCGCTGCTGCTGCCGCCCACCCTGAAGGTCCCGCTGCTGCCGCCGGCGGTGTCGGGGCGCCTGAACCGCATGGCTGCGTGGTGCACCATCCCGCACTGCTACTTGCTCGCTGCTCCAGCAGCTGCTGCTGCTGCTGCTGCTGCTGCTGCTGCTGCTGCTGCTGCTGCTGCTGCTGCTGTTGCGCGCTTACTGGCCGCTGCTGGTTGAGCAGCCCTGCGTGAAGGGGTCCCGCCGACGGGGTCCCAGCGGCGGCCGCAGGAAGGCCCTCATGGCTGTGGCGCCTCTGGACGCTGCTGCTGTGCTGAGAGCCTGCTTGCAAGGTGCCAGACGCAGCCGGCGCTGCAGTCACGCCGGCCGCCAGTACAGACACCGACGGGTCGGATGCACACCGGCCGCGCCTGAGGCTAGAGCTGAGGGGCCCCGCTGCGCCAGATGACTGCTGCGGCTGCGGCTCTGCGGGCTCAGGCGCGCTGACGCCACCGCTGAGTGGACGCTGCAGGTGCTGCGGTGCAGCCCCGCCCGCCCCGCCGCCGCCGCCGCTGCTGCTGGTGGCTCTCACAGCGCCCGACTGCTGCTGCTGCTGCTGCTGCTGCTGCTGCTGCTGCTGCTGCTGCTGCTGCTGCTGCGGCTGAGGTTGCTGCGCCACCCCAAGGCCCAAGTCCCGCAGCATCTGCTGCGCCGAAACAGCCATCCCCTTGCCAGCTGCCGCGCCCCGCGCCACCGGTGCCGCTGGCGCCGCCGCCGTTGCGGGCTCTGCGGGCGTGGACGCCGAGCTGCTGCCGGGTGAGGGCGGGGTGGCGCCGATCTGCAGGAAGGCCGACCAAGACTGGACGTCAAGATTGACGCTGGACGCCGCCTGAGCACTCGCGCCGCCCCCGGCGCCCACGTGCGAGCCCGCAGCAAAAGCGATCTCATGAGGCGGGGTGCTCTGTGGGCTTAGCAGCTCGGAACGGGGCGCTCCCCGCGCCGTCGACGGCCGTGGGCCGCTCATGCTGCTCGCGCTGCTGGCGGGGTGGAAGCTGCTGGCCGCGGTGTGCATGCTGAGGCCGCTGCAGCAGCTGCTGTCGACGAGCTGCAGCTGCAGGCCCCCTGCAGACAGCTGGCTGGACGGGCTCCGCAGCTGCAGCCCTGCTTGAGGCGCCGCCTGCGGCTGCTGCTGCGGGAACCGCCCGTCTGCCTGCGGCTGGGGCGCCCCGCCGGCTCGCTTCTGCCCCGGTGTTGACGGCTTGCTGCGCGGCCCCGCGCCGGTGGCGGGCGCATACCTGACACTGCGGTACGCCGCCGCGGCCGCCGCGGTCGCCCGCGAGACACCCAGCTGCCCCGGCCCCGCAAGCGCCTGCTGCAGCGACCCGGGGCTCTGCCGGCCGGCCTCGGGCCCAAACCCTGACCCAGGGGACGGCGGCGTGCGCGGCGGTGGGCCGGTGGGCGAGCTGGCCCCGTTGACGGCCCCACTGCCGCTGCTGTTGCTGCGGTGGAAGCTGAACGCTGGCCCGATCTGCTTGGGGCGCGGCGCGCCCGTTGGCGAGGGCGGTGTGCCACCGCCGCCGCCGCTGCCGCTGGCACCGCTGGCGCCGTAGCGCCCGCTGCTGCTGACCGCCGGGCCGGCCTTGGGGCTGTATGGGCTGGTGGGCACCAGCGCACTGCTGCCGAGCGTGCCCGTCCGGTACGGCGAGTTGGCTGCAGAGTTGAGCGCGACCATTAGGT
>NW_014011351.1:0-9783 GCF_000611645.1 Monoraphidium neglectum
GCGCCGCGGCGCGGCCCTTGGGGTTGTTGGCGGCAAGCGGCTCCTCGTCTTCCGGCTTGAAGACCGCGACAGGGTTGCCCTCCTCATCGCGCAGGAAGTAGCAGCCGCCTGGCGGGTTGGCAGGGTCGGTGGGGATGTGCAGGAGGGGTGGGGTGAGCCGTGCGTCGACAAACACGAGGGGCTGGGCGCAGACAGAAAAACGCGGTGTTTGCGGCCAAGCATGCAGCGGCAGACAGGAGGCAGTCCAAAGTACCAGTCCTCAAGCGCAGGCAAGGCCGGCAAAGCAGCCCCAGAGGGCGGGCCGCGCACCCGTCCCCGCAGACGCCAGGCTCGGCGCATGGCCCTCCTGCAGGCCCGCGCGCGCCCGCTGCCAGTGCCCGTGCAGCTCGTGCGTCGGGCTCGCCAGCCGCGGGCTGCCGTCGGGCAGCACGCCGCCGGCCGCGGCGCCGGCGGCGCCGGGCGCGCCGCCGTCGGCGGCCGGCGGCTCGACGGGGACGAGCTTCAGGACCGACCCCTTGCCGATGCCGTAGGACGCCAGCGGGCGGCCCGCGTCAAGCACCTGCATGCGGGCGAGAAGAAAAGGGCGGCCGCGCTCAGATAAAATGATGCTGTGCAAGCCGCGCGCCTGCAAGGTCTCACACGCAGCCAGAGTGCTGAGCAGTTACCCGAAGACGCCAGGAGGGGGCGGAGCGCGAGGGGCCGCCGCACCTGCGTGCCGTAGACGAGCTGGTGCTGGCCGTCGCGGACCGACAGGCCCGTGACGTCCTCGATCTTGCGCATGAGGTCCTTGGTGTTGTCGCCGGGCGCGCTGATGCTGAGCTCAAACGTGTCGTTGGGGCCGCCAGTGTGGCGCCATGCCACGCGCGCGGACTGGCATTGGGCGGGAATGGGGTGGGGGTGGGGGCCGGTCAAGGTCGTGTGACAACAAGCGGAAGCTGGCGAGGTGGGGCGAGGGCGCATGGCGCTGCCACTGGCAAGGGGGATGGGCTGGCGCATGTCTGCAAGCGAGCCACCAAGGCGCACACCTTGTGTACCAGAAGGTGGACCACGGCCGCGCCGACAGCGGCGGCCGCCGCAACGCCGCTGCCATCTGCGCCCGCGCCCGCGCGCGGCGCCGCCGCGACCAGCGGGAGCGCGTCCAGCATCGCCGCCGCGTCGGCCGCGGGCGCCGCCTCGGCGGCGGCGTTGCTGAGCGACACCTCGCGCATCAGCGTGCGGACCGAGACGGACTCGACTGACGCCGCGGGCGCGAAGATGTGGAGCCAGTCGCTGCCGGCGGCGGCGGCGGCGCTCGACGCGCTGACGAGGCCGGCGCGGACGCGCTCGTCCAGCTCGCCGAAGACCAGGCAGGAGGCGCCCGTGCCCAGCGGCCGCTTGAAGCCGCGGTTGAGCATGCGGAGCTTGAGGCCCTGGTGCGGATTGGATGCGCAGGGCGGGCGGGGCGCGTCAGGGCGGCACGAACCTTGGCGGCGGCCCAATGCAGCGAGTCGCGCGATTGCGCGCGTGCGCGCGCGCCGCGTGCGCGCATGCGCATTCCGCAGACTCTGCATTGCGCCGCGCGTCATGGTCGCACCTTGATCGCCTCCTCGGGCATAAGCTCCAGCGTCTCATACTGCTGGGTGTACTCGCCAGCCGCAGCCATGGGGACGGCGACGCACAGGCGCACCTCCCCACGCGGCGCATGCACCGCGTGGGGGACCGGCAGCGGCGCCCTGGCTGCCGCAGAGACCACATGGCTTGGAACGTCCGTGACGCGTGCCGAGAGAGCCATTTCGGGTCCCGCTGCTGCCTGCTGACAGACTCGAGCACAGCCGAGCCTTCGCTGCTGCCCGCCTCTGCGCCCCTGTGCGCCTCCGACCCGCTGCCGCTGCGCGAGCAGACACTGCAGCCAACTTTGTTGCCTGTGCTGACAACGAGGTCCGGGTTAATCCGCCACGGTGTCCTGGGCCGGGCCGCGCGAGCTGCAGCAAAGACGAGAACGGGATGTCGCAGGGGCAGGCAAAGGTGCAGAAGTGCGCTCAAATAAGTACTTCTTGCCAGACAAGAGGGCCCGGGAGATGCAATGTTGGGACGCTGTGATACACGAGGGGTCAGGGAGGCTCCCTGGTGCCTGCCTAGGAGCCGTTTAAGTGCTAGATATACAGTGATGCTAGGACGGAACTGGGGTGGTGGAACGCGGGGGCGATTGATGGTCTTAGACCAGCTTCGACCTGCGTGTGCCGGGTGACGAACTTCCCCGCAACAGCCGTGTGGCAGCTGCGAGACGTGCTGTAAGTTACAACAAGAGCTACAGCTGACCTTCCTGTTGCTCGCGGGGTGGCCCCTTGCCAGGGCGCGTGCATCGCGCAGGGTGGCCCCTGTTCCGAGGTCGTCGAGTCGAGTCTCGGCCAGCCACATGAAGGGCCTTCTGCCCAAGGTGGTCTGCACCACCCTGCACTGCTGTACTACTGTACAATAGGGCCCCAAGGCATGATGATGTGCATGGCATGATACACGGTGCTCACCGTGTCCAGACCAGTGGAGGGAGGACTGGGCCATTCACGAGGGCCAGTCATTGACTGTGGTCAAAAGGCTGCAGGAGGTTCGAAGTCGTCAAGCGCAACGTCGCATGAGTTCAAGTAACGCAGCCACAACAAACATGGGTCTCTGCTACTGTCATCCCGTCAGGGAATGACCTTTGCCAAGCATATTTTGCCGGCTTGCGGAGGTGTAGGGGGACACTTGGGCAAGGTATGGAAACGTAGGCTAGGGCATCCCAACATTTGATAATGAAGAGCATGCAGGAAATTTTCCGCATGCCATACCCTAACTTAGCATGGCGTGGGGGATGGGGGGTGCCTGAAACAGGAGGGTGCCCCCTTTTGCTTGGCGGTGCTTACACACCTGCGCCTCGACCCAACGGTGCCTTCCCGTCGACGGGTGAGGCGTGGGCCCAGTTTTGGACCTGAAGTTTGTGAGGGACTGTTGTTGCATGCGATCCTGACTGACAGACGTTGGGCATGGTCGTGTGCTCCTGAGTCGAGTCTTGAAAAGACTCTACGGGTACCTGCCAAGCGTGTGCGACCTCAGCGAGCAGCATGGTCGCGCCGCCGTCGTCAGCCAGGTATGCCGATCGGAATACTAGGAGTTTTTGTTGCACTTCGAGTGGACCGACAGCTCGTCCGGTACTCAGGACGACTTGGGAGCTGGAACGGTTCTCTTGCCCAGCACTCACTTCCCAGCCGAGTGCGACACGTTCGGTCCTTTCCTTGCTTGCAGCTTGATTAGGCTCAGGCGTCTAAAATGGTGCGTGGTCGAGCAGCACGACGCATGGAGCCCGCTGGTGCAGAGGGACAGCAGAGTGGCGTGTGCAGCCCTCAGCATCATCATGAAAGCGTTATACAGAGTTTCTATGTGATGCTGGCGGCGTGCAGCCAGCAGGACGCAGCAGACTGCTTCCGGCGGCCTCCCCGCGCGCCCTCACTGCTGGGACCACCCCTTGAGAAAGCAGCGCAAGTTTTTGCAACGCTTGTGGACGTGCTCATCAAATTAGCTGCGTGGCCTCCAGCATGGGGAGGATCCCGGTAGCAGACGCTCATGCTGCCGCTGCTGCACGACGCTGCAGTTGATGCAAGGCCGCGTGCTCCGTCCTGCCGCAACTTGTTGGTGCACAGGCACCCAAGAAAAAGGTGGCCGCTGCGCCCCTGGCGGCCAAGAAGGCCGTCAAGAAGGAGACCAACCCCCTCTATGAGAAGCGGCCGCGGACGTTCGGTGCGTGCGTGCATCCTCCGCGCCGCTGGCTTTGAGTGCGACATCAGCATGCGTCTGGCAAGCCCAGAGGCAGCCGGCATGACCAGCCCAGCTCGTTAGTTGCGTGCGACGAGCGATGAGCGCAGCTGCGGTCGTGAAAGCGCGAGGGGCGCCCTGAGCGGTGGCGCCGCTGCGCTGTTGGCGACTCCGCAGTGGGAGCGGCCCTTCAGTGGGGTGGCAGCTGGCAAGGACGCCACAGCATTGCATTTGGCGGGACAGTCGGTGCAGCTGTGCTGTTCCAGGTCAAGCCTGCTGGGCAAGCCGTTGGCAGCCGGCCGAAAGCGGATGTGCAGCACGCCCTGCTCCACTGCTCATTTGGCCCCGCTCTTCCTTCCCTGCGCAGGCCTGGGCGGCGCGCCCCCGCCGACGGGCGACCTGCACCGCTTCGTCAAGTGGCCCAAGTACGTGCGCCTGCAGCGGCAGCGCCGCGTGCTGTCGATGCGTCTCAAGGTCCCACCGGCCCTGAACCGCTTCGTCACGCGCCACGTGGACAAGAGCCAGGCCGAGGCCCTCTTCAAGCTGCTGCTCAAGTGAGGGGGCTGCAGGGAAGGGGGTCCGGTTGGCGCGCTCAGGGATGTGCGTCGCCCAGAAGTTGCAACGAGCGGCGTTAGGCCAGGACTGGGCTAGACAGGGATTCGGCAGGACAGGGATGCAGCAGCGATGAGCGCGGCGGGAGGCGTCCTCATGGCAGCGCAGACCGGCTGCCGCGCCGCTCACTGGCGCAGCGCTCGGTTGGCGCGCTGAGGCCTCCAGCTGACCGCAGCGGGCTGATCCGCGCTCACGCTTGCGCTCGCGCCGACCGACCGCGCAGTCGGTAGCTTGTCGCTGGCCAACAGTTGCCACTGGGTTGCCGGTTGTCGGCGAAACCTGCATATGTGCAGTCAGTTTCTCTCTACTTGGAAGCCTTTGCAAACTCACCACACACGCCGGCCTCTCAAAACACGCCAGGTACCGCCCCGAGGACCGCAAGGAGAAGCGCGAGCGCCTTAAGGCCGAGGCCGAGGCGCGCGCCGGCGGCAAGGAGCCCGACAAGAAGAAGCCCCTGGTGGTGAAGTACGGCCTCAACCACATCACCACGCTGATTGAGAGCGGCAAGGCGCAGCTGGTGGTGATCGCGCACGATGTCGACCCCATTGAGCTGGTGGTCTGGCTGCCCGCGCTGTGCCGCAAGGCCGGCGTGCCCTACGCCATCGTCAAGGTGTGTTTTCAGGGGGATGTTTTCCGGAGTGCGGGTTTGCTGGGTCGGGCACTGGCGGCAGCGTGGTCGCACCCCGCAGCTGGCGCGTTGCCAAAGCGGATGGCTGTGCCGGCTCGTGGACGCTGCGTCACAAGGAGCAGTCGCGCGGCAGCTGCCACCAGCCGCTGCGGGTCTGGCAGAGCCGGGGCGCCTGCGCGCAGCTGTGCTCCAGGCTCTCGCGCTCACGCACGCCGCACCAAACGCCGCCCCCGGTGCGACGCTGCAGGGCAAGGCGCGCCTGGGCGCGATCGTGCACAAGAAGACGGCGGCGGCGCTGGCGGTGACGGCAGTCAAGAACGAGGACCAGCGCGAGTTTGGCAAGCTGGTGGAGAGCTTCAAGGCGCAGTTCAACGAGGGCACCCGCGTCACCTGGGGCGGCGGCATCATGGGCATCAAGTCGCAGCACAAGCAGAAGGCCAAGGAGCGGATCCTGGCCAAGGAGCTCGCGCAGCGCGCAGCTGTTTAGGGATGGCCCCTTTTGGCGGGCTGCCGTGCGTGCATGTAACACCTCCTCGTATCACGGCAGGCTTGAGCCATGAAAGCAGGGTAGGGTCGCAGGAATTGGCTCTTGTCTGCGTTTTGACACACTGGTCACCTGGGAGCACCAGCTGCCGAGGGGTTCGACTGCAGCAGCAGCGGCTTGCACGGAGCTGAAGGATCACGTCTCTGTGCTTATAATAAGTTTCTGTGTTCAGATTTTATGTAACGCGTAGGATAGTTGGTAGGCTCCGTAGCAGCGGGCGCAGATCACAGCCCGGAAATGGATCTGTTTCAGTGGGAGCAGCTGCCAGAGGGGCAAAGTGTGAAGCAGGTGACAGAAGAAGAGCTCTCTCGGTACACGGTGAGCGGGGCTGGGCCGCGAGTCCCACAGCAGCCGTGGACCCCGTTTGACCGTGTGTTCGGCCACGCAGCGCACTAAGAGACCTCTGCAACGCAGGTGGACGAGCATCTGCCTGACCTCGAGCGCGCGGTGCTGTTTTTGACGCAAGGGTACCCCGTGCAGCAGCGACGGGCGATCGATAGGTACGGTGTATATCCTGCAGGCTGCCCGTTGCATGCAGTTGTTGGTGATTGACCTATTCTAATCCACTGCCCTCAACGGCCGCTGCACTTTGGCACGTAACGCAGTCTGCCTGCGCTGCTGAAGGCGCGAGGGCGTGCGGCGTTCGACGTGCTGCGCGAGCCGCTTGATGCAGCTCTTGACGCTTTGGATGTCGACGCTGAGGTGCGGGTCTGCTTCAGGCTGCCTGCAGGCCGCATGGGCTTGAATGACTGCAGCAGCTGCCGCGGCGAGCGCACGGCGCTTGAAATTATAGCAGACGTCACAGTATCTGGTTGCAGAACCGCCGCCGCACCCCGCCGCAACAGCCACGCCTGACGGGCCCTTCCACGCGCGGCATCGCTTTCAAACGCACAAGGTCGCGGCGGCACAGGCGTGGGCGGTTGCAGCGCGGGATCGGTTGATGCCGCCAGCTGACCTGGCAGAGTGCCTGCTGCCGCCTGCGCTCGCGGCGCTGCGGGACAACCGGGAGGATGGCAAGGAGGTGAGTACGGATGTGCTTACGTACATGCATGTGCATGAGCACACTGGTCCACATGTTTGGGTGCATGGGCATGTGCGTGTGTGAATTACGTGTGCATGTACCTTCAAGCACATGGGCAGGGGTGAGCAAACTTTTGCTCTGCGGTCCTAGCAAACTGCGTGCGTTCTAGTGGCAGCACTAGCGATGACGGCAGGCGCACACCCGCAAATTGCTTGTCAGATCTAGAAGAGTGCAGGCAGGCCGTCCTGTGCCTGCCCTGATGCATGACGGCGCCAGGCCCCGAGCGGGATTCAGAGAGACTACAGGGAGCAAGGGACACAAGGGAGGGGGAGAGGGGAGACAGATGGCGGAGACCCCCACCCTCGTCGCATCCCCGGCCGCGCCTGCAGGTGTGTGAGGCCTGGGTCGGCGTGCTCATCGAGCTGCTCCCGTCCCTGGGGCGCGACGCGGGCGCGCGCGAGGTGCTGCAGCTGGCGCTGTCCAAGGGGCAGGTGGACGAGAGCGTCGCGAGCCGCGTGCTGTGCTGCCGGCTGCTCGGGGCCGTCACGCCCAGGCTGGTGCGCTGGGGCAGATTGGTTCGTTTTGAGAATGCTCTTGCACGTCCGGAGTGGCCGATACATAGCAGCGCTGCGCCGGTTGATTCGGGGGCGGGGTTGGTCGTGGCCTGGAGGAGCGACAAGGCTGCTGGCACGCACACGGATGCCTGGGCCGCCGCGGCGGCGCTCGCTTGCAGTGCACTGCTCCCCTGACTGCCGCTGCCATGACGTGCATCGACCGTGCAGCGGCGGGAGGACGTCGAGGCTAGCTACTCAGCCAAGATGGTGGCGCTGTGCCAAGATACAGACTACCAGGTGGGCACCCCACGCACACCATAAGGTTGCGCCTGTGCTGCCTGAGGGTGGCCAGGGCTCAAGTTGCTGAGCTGCCCGAGGACGACTGGGCTGAAATTTCCGCGCCGACGAACATGCCAGCAGGCCGAGGCGCTGCCCCGCCCCGCCCCTCCACGCCGCGCGTCTCCAGGTGCGCGTCGCCGCCTGCCAGCAGCTGCCGGCGCTCGCGCGCAGCCTGGGCGAGGACGGGCTGCGGCGGCAGCTGCTGGAGGAGCTGGCGCAGCTGCTGGAAGACGAGGAGGTGCAGGTGCGGCTGTTGATCCGCGTGCGGAATCGATGGTGCACATCACTGCACTGCGGCCCGGCCGGCAGCGATGTTCTATGCATTCAGGCATGGTCTGGAGTCTCCTGCAGAGCGAACGGCGCTGGGCGGCGGCGGACTGGTCCTCAGCAGGCGCTCTGGCCGGCCTTGAATGCGGCCCCCGCAGGTCAGGGCAGCTGCGCTGGCCTGCCTGGCGGACGTCGTGCAGTGGGTGGGCCCCGAGCTGCGGGCGGCGTCCCTGCTGCCGTTGATACGCGGCCACATGCAGGTTGGAGCGGAAGGGAATGTGGGGAGCCGCAGGCAGCTGGCTAAGTCTGCGGCACAGATCGGGCAAGAACCAAATGCAGAGGCCTTCACCATAGGGCAGCTTTTGCGTCCACAGCTCTTGGGAGGTGAAGGAGTTGGCAGGCTGGGCGGCTCCTCCACTTTGTTGAGGGCGTCTTGGGTTGACACCTCATCCCGTATATCAGCAAGAGGGTGACAGCAGATGGAAGGAGTTGGTGGCAGATGTGAGTCGGACAGCAAGAGAGGGGGGCTCAAGAGCAGTGTGACAGCAGAGCCAGGGATCAGTGGGTATCGTGTGAACCCCGACTCCAACAAATGCACGAAGCCTCCCAAATTCAAAGCTTCCATCCACCCTGACACACGCGCACACGCGCATGCGCGCGCGCGCATACACACACACACACACACACACACACACACACATACACACACACACACACATCCGCCTAAAACCAAACCGCACTCTAACGTCTGCCCCGCCCAGCCACTCGGGTTGGAGGTGCCCGTACAGCGCTCCCTGGCCGGCCTGTTTCCCACAATCCTTGCTGCGGTGAGCGCCACATCAACCCGATGAGCCCCCGCCCGATTCTGGGACTGTTTTGAGACAGCCGCCGCCCAGGAAAGCGCAGCCTGCACTGCCGCACCTGCTACCTGGATGCGTAAAGATCCTGAGTTGCAAATCTAAGAGTTTGGAAGCCGTGTGTCACTCAAAGGCTACTGCTGTATGCAAACGCGGCCGCGCCGCCCGAAACGGTGTGCCCGCAGGTGCGCGACCAGCTGGCGGCGGGCGACGCGGCGCTTTTCTACAGCTGCTTCCGTCACCTCGCCGCGCGGCCCGACGCGGAGCTGCGGCGCGCGTGCGCCGCGCAGCTGGTGCCGCTGATGCGGGCGCCGCTGCCGGGGGCGGCGGGGTCATATTTCCATGACACGTGGGCTGACATGGCGCTCGATCACGACGAGCAGGCGAGCGTAATCGGCGTGACGGGGTTGCGCACATGCATCAGCGACCAGCCAGCGTCCGGCAGCAGCCGTGTGTGACGACCAGACATCCGGGCTCAACGGTACGAGCCGCAGTTTAGCCTGAAAAGAAGGCTCTCAGGTGTGTGCCGCACGCGCCGATCGCGCCCGGCCGCAGGTACGGGAGGTGGTGGCGGCCTCGATGGCCGACGTGGCGGCCCTGCTGCCGCCCTCCGAGGCCTGCCGCCTCGTGCGGCGCCCGCTCGCCGCCGCGCTGACCGACGAGTCGCGCGCGGTGCGCGCCGCCGCGCTCGGCGCGCTCGCGCCGCTGCTGGGCGCGCTCGGCGGCGCGGAGGAGCCGCAGCGGGACGCGGCGGGCGCGGAGGTCCAGGCGGCGCTGGTCAGGATGGTGGTGGGTGGCTCGGGGGAGGTTTGGGCGATTGTACTGCAGGGCAGGGCACCTGTACCGCACCCCCACCACCTCGTGCTCCCCGACATCAAGGCCGCTCTGAAGATGCGTTGCCGCTTTGTGAGCTGCGCGAATTGGGTTTCCTCGAGCGCCGCTCGCGCTAGGAGCCGCGCGGCGCGGCAGGGCGACAGGAGGGAGGCACTGGGGTGTTCCGCGCCCCCACCGGCGCTGCGCACACGCCCGCCCGCCGGCCCGCGCGTCTGCAGGGCGGGCTGGGCTGCAACTGGCGCGCCCAGCTGGCGCTCGCGCGCGCGCTGCCGGCGCTGCCGGCGCTGATCAGCCCCGACGCGGTCCACGAGTTCTGGACGCCCTTCGCGTTCAGCCTCCTCGTCACTGGTGCGCCCGCCGCC
>NW_014011350.1:0-8184 GCF_000611645.1 Monoraphidium neglectum
CCCAAGGGGGGAGCTGAGGGAACGGCGACTGCAAGCAAGGGCGACGCAGACGCCGGCGCAGGCCAGGCGTACGCGTCGGCGTCTGGCACCGCTGAGCATTGATATTATGATAAGAAGGCAGCGACACAATCTTTGGGCCACGGCAGGCCTCCGCCCAACAAGCGAGGGCCCCTCCACGCGCCACCCAAGGCCGCCGCTCCGCCGCGCGTCGCGGCTGTGGTGCCTGGCGTGCTGCCGTTCGTCGGTTCGTAAATTTGGAAATCCGTCACTGTCGGGGTCGCTAGCGCCGCAGCTATTGCGCGGCCGCCATGCACGTACGCAAACTCTGGGCTCCCAAGCATACCGCGCCGCGCACCGCAAGCGCCCTACGCCCGGCCCCGCGGCACCCCGGCCCGCAGCCAAATGCGGGGCTGCCTCAGGCTGCAATGGCGGGCACTTGGAAAAACTACACTGCAAAGTTTGTTCGTAACGGGGCCGCCCCCGGCCCTGCGCCGCAAGGCGTCCGAACGCGCAGGTTTGAAGGCGCCGCCCGCAGCGCACGGCGCCTCCGCCGGGCCGCGCCCCGTTCGGGAGCCGCACCCCCCCCCCCTCTACCCGCGCGCACGCCCGCCTGGCCTGGCCCTCGCGCCGTGTGCCGCCCCCAGCTGACGCTCACAGTGCCTGTGGCGCCCGGTCGTATGAGTTGTGGCGGGCGCACCAACCACTCCTGCCTGCACTATCTTACCATACGTTTTATCGAGGGAAGAGTCTGTTTTCTGATTTGCGAGGGGTTCGAGTCTGCAAGCCCAGCACGCTCGGCGTGTCTGATGCCCATCCTTCTCACCCTGCAGCGGTTCAACACACCCCTCCGCCTCCAAGCCTGGGCTCTCGGCCGCGCCTCCAACAAAGCGCAGCGGCACGCCCGCTCTGCCGCGCCGCGAAGCGCGTCGTCGCGGGGCGGCGGCAAGCGCAGGGACTCTGCACTGCCCTTCCTTCTCGCGTCCCCGCGGCTCCCAATCCTGGCAACCCGGCTTTTCTCCAGGGAATGGCCAGGCGCTGCCCCAGCTTGCCACTTGCATCTTTCAACCGTGCTGCAGGCGTGCACATTGTACCTTGACACACACCATGCTTTCGCGCCCTTTCCCTGCTAGCTCGTTATTTGGGCATCCTGGCTGCTGCCTGGGGTTGCCGTTTCTCTCGCCCCTGCCCAATCATGGTAGCCCCACTGCCTCACATTTGTGTTGGAACCTGCCAGCATGCCGCCGCATTCCACTAGACGGCTCCAAATTGCTGCAAAATAACGAGACTCGCAATGGGACGTGTGTTGCCGTTCGCTGCCGTTCGCTGGATTGCAACACTTTTCCCTACCGCCAGCCGCCACCACAACGCGTGCCTGTGCTCGTGAAAGACATTGCATGCTTTGGGGACGCCGGGGCGCCTGGACCTTTCTTGCACGACGACCAACCTTGGACTCTCAATTCAGCATCCACGGCGAGTTTTGGCGTGCGCAAGGGTAAAGCAAGCAGGCGATGACTTGCAGGGGTTGACCGCACACTCAGTGCGTGCCTGTGAGCTGTGATGAGATCGTACGCGGGGGCTGTGTCCATGTTGGGGTGGAGACGAGGGGTGTTCCCGGCCCTGAGCTGCCAGCCCTGGGGTTGGCAGCTCAGGTTGAAGGCGGTCACTGCAACAACAACATGGGTGTTCTCTAGACACTCCTCCTCAACTGTGGGCCAAGGGGTCTGCAAGCAGACTGTACGCGCGGGGCGTCTCGTGCTTTGATGTGGCGACGCTCTGCGCTCAGCCGGCCTTCGCGGCCCCTGTGTGCGAGTAAAGCAAAAGCAGCGGGCAACAGGCGGCGGGCGGCGACGTGCTGCTCAAAAAGGGTGTAGGGCCGGTGCTACCTGGGGACCAAGCAAACAGCCGAGATGAGTCAGTGGCAGCGGCCCTCCACTGGGCAGAAAGGGGCGCGGCATCAACGGCCGGCCAACACATCGCAAAGAGCGCCTTGCATGCACAGCCCATTTGGCAGCCCCGCTGCGTGACGCAACCTGGACTTGGCCTCGTGCCAGGCCCGATGATGACGCGGCGCAGCGCTCCTTCTGCTTGACGTGGTAGGGGCCGCCCGTCGGGCGCAGGGCGGGGGGCGTGCCTCGGGGGTTGGTGGTGGCAGACAGGCACCGCCAACAGTCCAATCATGCAGAGCGGCGGGTGCTTGGGAGGACACAGGAGGTGTGGTAGACCCTTACACGATTGGCACATGCCTTGCCACCAGACAGAGCGCGCAGGTCATCACAACCTGCGCTCACCACTTGGCGTCCGCACAGCAGTGCTGCAGTGGTGAAGGCATGCAGCAGCTGTCGATTGTAGGCGGTGTGAGACCCCGCTTGATAACATTATGTACGGAAGCTTCGAGCACCCCCCAACTCACCATCATCTAGTACGTACCAGTAGGTGATACTCACACTCCGCGGACCACTGCGGTCCTTTGTTGACAGTCCTCAGCTATCCACGTAGCGCAACAGTAACTTACATGGATCCTATGAATAGGTCACTGCCTGCGGTGCTTGCGCTGTTGGACAGGCAGCAATGGGGGAACACTGCATTCGAAGTGGCAGACAGCATCATCGAAGCTCGCATGAGTGCACTGGGCATGGGGTGCGCCCAAGACCCCACCACACCAGTGCCAGACCAGTCCTGGGTCACGCTTGGGCTCGCCCTTGGTAGTGGCACCTGGATCAGGACCGTCGCGTCAGCCTGCACTGCTACGGTCATACCTGGCCTGCACTGCATACTAGGCCTGGCCAATTGCTTGCCTGTTTGGTCACGTGTGGCAAGAAGCTGCTGGCTGAAAACACTATTACGTAATAATGAGCCCGCACAGAAGGGGTCAAAAATCATTCAAACAAAACTCCAGTGTGACAGACAAATTCAGCCACAGCCAAGCCGCAGCAACCACGTTCAAATGTATGCAATATTGGACGCCCGCGCACCACCAGAGCGGCAGGAGAGGCGATCCTGCCACGCACTGCAGCCTGTGCAGGCTTGCGCAGTCGCAATGATCTCTCTGTGTATCATCACGTTGTTGGTATCCACAACACACGGTCTGGGGGCGCCCGGTTGTCACCGAGTGTTGAAAATGCGCGACATTCGCTTGCTGAACGCGCAGACGCGAGGTATCATGATATTATACGCTTCAACGTATTTTGAATAATGCAGCGCGCTGAGCGAGGGCCCGCTACATCGCTTGGGTCGTCATCCGACCGCAGTCTGGGCGCAGCCGGCTACGGCGCGCGGCATCACGTTCAGCTCTTCAAAACAGCGCAACATCAAGGTGTGGTGTGTCAGGATGCACCTATCAAATCATAGTCTTGCAACTGCAGCAGCGCTGCTGTGTTATGGCAACTAGGGCATGACGCCTTTACTCACCCCAGGAACGCAGCTCCCCGGTCTGGCTGCCCTACGGTGTCGCCCGCCGTACCGCCTGCCACTTCCCCTGCACAACAGCCCCCGCCCCGTCCCTATAAACCCGCAAATGGCAACAACCCTAACTCCTGCACAGTACCATGCCCGGCGGCTTGCGCAGCCACACAGCCCCAGCGCACTCATCAGCAAGGCGTTCGGCAACCCGCCCCTCCCTGTCTCTCACCCCCTGCCGGCAGGGCCAGCTGCTGGTGCTCGACACCGCGTCCGTCTCGTACAGCGGCATCATGCCGCCTACGGTCACCTCCGTAGAGGACTGCGCGGCCGCCTGCGCGGCGCTGCCCGGCTGCAACGCGTACAACTGGTGCGGCCGCGCCGGCGGCTGCGGGGCGGGGTGCAAGGCGTACGTCAAGCGTCACCCGCCGCTGCAGGGGGACACTGAGGGCCTCGCCGAGCGCGACCGGCACCTCCCCATGGTGGTGAGCTGCGCCTGCGTGACGTCATTGTGATGTCATCGCCATCGCTGTACGAAACCGCCGGCACAGCTGGGCGGCCCCTTCTGCAGGGGCAGCCGCAGACGGGCAAGTAGTGTGGGTGGACAAACTGCTCGGACGGCTGCTGGCCTGGCCACCCCCGACGTCACGGCTGGTCAGGCGGCCAAGACGCGCGCGCCGTACTTCCGTTGCGCGCCGCCGTCACCCCACGCCTGGAACACAGGCATTTGGGCCATGGCGCCTGCCGAATGACGGAGATGGCTGCCAGGTGTGAGGAGACCTCATCAACCTAGGGTGCCACGTGCGCCTGCAAACGTTGGTCGTGCTGCCCAAGCCCGCGCTGACCCTCTCCCCGGGGAGCCGCTCCCTCAACAGCCAGCAGAGCCCCGCAGCCGGGCCCACGCACGGGCGCACGCCCCAGGCCCAACCACCCCTTCCATTCATTGTTGACGCATCCCGCCCCTGCGCCTTCCCGCACTGTCTGGCCGCAGGACGTCACCCCCTTCGGCGCCCCGGCGCCCGTGAGCACGGACGCGTGGGCCAGCGGCACCTGCTCCCTGAAGCGCGTGGCAGATCCCGCAAAGCCGACATACTACCCAGGCTCCGGTGGGGAGGGCGGGTCAGACACGTGTGGTTGATTGCAGCAGTAGCGATTTTGGACCCCAGGGGGGGGGGGTCAGTGTCCCCAAAGCGCGTGCCCTGGGCGAGCTCGCCCAGGTTCGTTGGCAAGCACGCACGGCTTGCTTTTTGGTGTGTGTCACCCGTTTGTGAGAAGACAAGAGCTCAATCCACATTGCTCACCCTCAGAATGCACCCTCTGATTCAGAATTTGACTCTGTTGCAAATGTGTCGCCGCAGGTGACGGGTGGACGAGCGGCACCATTATCCTGCCCCCGGTGTGCGGCAGCATCCCAGCGACCGCCTGCGGCGAATGCCTCGCCAGCGAGCACCCTGCAGACTGCCTCGCGTGCGCCCTGGATGCACGCGCAGCGCCCGAGATCGGGCGCGCCCTGTTCATGCCTTGGGCGAACCGGACGCAGCGCGGCTGCGCGCTGTGCGGCAACATCAACGATGCCGCCCGCAGGAAGCAGTGAGTTGGGCCGCGCCGGTCGGTTCAGGGCTCTTTTGCTGTGGTGGGGACTGGACAAAGCAGCCACCAGCTCGACTGCAGGACTCCGCCTTCAACACACCAGTCGTTCTGTGCCCCCGCCTCAGCACCGGTAGTCGTCCGCGACCATGATGCCTGGCACAACCCCCTACAAGCAAAAGTTCAGCGGGGTGCACGCCAGCCATTTCGCCAATGCGCGCGCCTTGCACCACTGCGACTGCTGCCAACAGGTGTGTGGCCTGTTTGCTGGAGGGGCTGCCCTGCAGCTTCTGCGTCTACAGCGCCGTCAGCCCCGCACACATCCCCGCCTGCCTGGACTGCGTCTCCCGCCATGGCCCGAACGCGCGCGGCGGCTGCAGCGCATGCGCGCAGTCCGGCGCCAACGCCCCGCGCTGCTTTGCGTGCATGGCCTCTCACAAAATTAAATACTGCGCCGATGACAAGCCAGACGCGCCAGGCGGCAGGCCGGCAGCAAGGGCGGTGGATAATATCAGAGCTTCCATTCCAGCAGACCCGCTGCAAGGCAGTGCGCCCGCTTGCTGGCCGCCCACAGAGGGGACGCCCTGCGACGTCTGCGCCAACGCCGCCAAGTCAAACGCGGTGAATGCGCAGTGCCTCGCGTGCTTTGGCTCATCTGTGAGGACAAAGAGCGAGTGCAACAGCTGCGCTTTGCTCGAAGGGTGAGCCGTACGTATGGCGCCGGGCAATCGAGGCACCACCTGCGCAATGGGCACTTTTCTGAGCTGGGGCTGGGCTCATGGGCTTGCGTTAGGGCGGCCCTTGAAATTGCAGGCGCTCAGTGGGAAGCTCGAGTCTTCACACATGCTCCTGAGGGTGTCATATCCGCGCACCTGGCTGGAGTTCATTATGCTTGTCCGGAGGCTCGCCGCGGCGCCGCTCCTCGGTCCGCTCCCCATGAACAACCCGCCCCGGAATCACCACACCAGGCTCGACGCTGCCGATCGGTCGCGCTGCTTTACGTGCGCGCTGCAAGCCGACTTCACGAATGCAACGTACGCCGGCTGTGCCGACTGCTTCAAGCAATGGGAGCCTTCGGCTGCTGCAGAGCAGTTGATGCCCGCATCATCCAAGGACGCGTGCCTGGCCTGTGTCGAGAGCGCCGAGACGCCCCCTGCGGCCAAGGGCGCGTGCGGTGACTGCGTGCGGGCGTCGCGCAACGCGTCGCGGGTGCAGGAGTGCATCAAGTGCCTGCAGACGCAGAGGAGGCGGTTTGACCACGAGTCCTCCATGTCCTGCGTGAATGAAGAATAATGCCAAAGGGTCTCATAGGTTGGCCAAGCCACCTATGACATGGGTGCGCCACGGTGAAGGGTCGACAGAGAATTTGTGCTGCTGGTGCCTCACAGCCGGACACATTGCGCAAGCGCCCTCGCCTTGCTGTATCACGCACCTGCTAGGCCTGTTCTCCCACTTGGTCTGGGTGTGCATCAATGTACACCAGTAGACTTGACTTGCTTGACCTTTCGTCATCCTACGGTGCTATTTTCAGGTCACACTGCAAGGAAGTAAAAGCGTTGCCTTCTGGCCAGCTTGGATTTCAACAGAAGAAAAAGCGTGTTTGTGTTGTCGCCTCGCTCTTGTCACACCTCAAAACCAACACTGCTTTGGGCGGGTCCTTCCAAGTGGCCCTGCCTGCGCCTGTCAGAGTACAAAGCACCGGTGCAAACTGAGCAGCTCCCTCACCCCTTGCCTTGCGGCACGCACGGGCATTCACTGCACGGCAAAGTGGCGGCAGCGTAAGAAATCCCCACCCTCGCGCCGCAGGCACGGCTCCAAAAGCCCTGTGAGCACCAGGCAACAGCAGCACAACAGCTCTTGCCACTCCAATGTGCTGCCTCACTCCAGCCGTCATCCCATGACAAACAAAACCCACCCCCACCGCGTCACCTAGCGTCACCTGCCTGGCACATGCCAAGGTTGGTCACTTGTAACGCACAAGTATGATAATCAGTCCAGGCGTTCCGCGCGTTAACGTTGCACATTCAAACAAGCCATATGGAATACGCGTCAAACAGTGGCACACTTATAAGTTGAGCCGGCGTTGACAAGCATACAGCGTACTGTACACCCAGTAGCGGCGGCACACTTCACACGGCCGCGAGCAGGAAGAGCGGGAACCTGCCATGCAGAACGAGCAACCTTCACTGCAATGGAAGTCCCTGAAATGGCGGGACGGCACCGAGTGAGCTCCAGATCGCGAGCGAGAGCGGATAGCTGCTGCCTTCAATTGCCGGATTTATGAGCCCACATTGCGTACTTGCAGATATGATGGCCTCGTAAACAACGGCAGGATGCATTCACACGGCGTCCTGAAGTTCCCAAGCAAGGACAGGTGAGGCGCGCCGCATGTGCCGCCGTTCGGTGATGATCAGCTGCGGTGCACCCCCCCGCCTGTCGCGCCCCCCGCCTGATTTTCTGAGGCACTCGCCATTTTACCCCTGCATACCCGCTTGCATGCGTGCAGGTATGAGGGCCAGTTCGAGCAGGGGTTGATGGACGGCTATGGAGTGTATGTCTGGGCCGACGGCACGTGAGCACGCGGTTGTTTTTTGGGGGGGGGGGGAGGGGGGGCATCACCTGGTGTGGTCCTCAAGAGGAAGCGCTGCGGTGCACGTTGCTAAAGAAGACGGGCGGGTCAGACACAATTTCTCCAGACATGCAGCATGGACGCATGCGCGCCTGCGCGCTGCCAGCGTGTATCCGGACGCGAGCCTCTCTCCACACACACACACACACACACACACACACACACACGCGCACACGCACGCACGCACGCACGCACGCACGCACGCACGCACACACGCGTATACATACGCACGCGCGTGACCGCCCCCGGCCGCCCCGCAGCATCTACCGCGGCGACTGGGTGCAGGGCCGAATGCACGGCTGCGGCGTCAAGATCTGGCGCCGCCCAGACGGCGGCATAGGCAGCCAGGAGGGGAAGTTTCTGGGGGACGAGTTTGTGGGGCCCGTCATGCCCTGCAGCAAGGACGGCGCATTTGAGGCGGCGGTGGAAGCTGACATGGCGTCCTATCAGGCCCGCTCGTTCCAGGTGCGCGGGCGCTGGTGAAGGGGTGTGTGTGAGTGAGTGTGTGCGCGTATGTGTGTGTGTTGTATGTGTGTGTGTTGTATGTGTGTGTGTGTGTGTGTGTGTGTGTG
>NW_014011350.1:8590-10184 GCF_000611645.1 Monoraphidium neglectum
TGTGTGTGTGTGTGTGTGTGTGTGTGTGTGTGTGTGTGTGCACGTGCGTGCACGTGCGTGAGGAAAATGAGTGTAGTGGATGTAGGGGGCCCTGCTGCCTTTATCCAAGCGGTTGAAGCCTCTTTGTGGCGGGTTGACCGCGACAGGTAACGCCGCTGCGAACCCTGGTATGGGCGGGCATCGTGGGCCCTGTCGCCGCTTCAAAGCAGCCCAGCGCACCGCCAGCAGCGAGGGGCTGTCCCCCAGGGACACTGGGGCGGCCCATTTTGGTGGTGGAGCGGGCGCAGAGTTGCGCAGGGGGCGTCACCGCTGGCAAGCTTGAGACGGCCCGCCCACCGTCGTCGTTGTTCCCTCACCCCCGCCCGCTCTTCCTTCGGACGCCTCCCTCGCAGCTGCGGCGCACGCAGCAGGCATGGGGCGGCCGCGCTGCCGGCGGCGGCGCGAGCGGCGGCGGGCCGCCCGGGGCACCCCAGCTCGCGGCGGCGCGGCAGCAACAGCAGCAGCAGCATCAGAACCCGCCCCTGCCGCCGGAGGCGCGCGAGAAGGTGGCCGGCCTGCTAGACCGGCTAATGGGTGCGGACGCGGCGCGGGCGGCAGACGCGCAGGCGCGCGCAATGGGCAGGCGGCAGTGAGCAGAGGGGTTCGAGCTGCCGCGGTGGTTTCATTTGAATTTACTATACACTTGTCGTTTCATCAATTGGTGAATTGTTTAGCTGCTTTCTGTCGTTTCTGCGCCCCTGGACATGCTTGTGTAACAAGTGAGCATGCTTTGGGTCCCCCTCCTGTGGGCTCTGCCCAGCCCTGCGTTGACTCCACAAACCAAGCCCCCGGTGAGAGCGGCCCGTGGCACAGACAATTCGCTGAACGGACACGCGCAGACGCAGTAACGCTGCACGCTCAGCTCAAACAGCACACTGCGGCACCTCTTGTATGCAAGGAGCCCGGCAGGCCGCGCCCCGCCAACCAACACGCAGCGGCTCGACCTCATGACGTGATCCAAAAACAATTACACGTTTTGCATGCAGATGCCACCACGCAGGGGCGCCGCCGCCCCCACCTCCGCGGCCCCCGCTACAGCTTGCTCCTAGCCCCGCCGCCGCCGTCTCCCGCGACCCCTACCTTGCGGCTGGTCCCCTCCACGCGGCGCGACACCTGTGACACCGACTCCCGCGGCACGAGCTGCGGCCGGTGCAGCCAGGCGGCGCCGTCCACCACCAGGGTCTCGCCGCTCACATACCTTTAGGGGGCACGGGCGGGGGGAATGAAGCACATGTGCGTGTGTGCTGTGTATGTGTGTGTGTGTGTGTGTTTGTGTATGTGTGAGGTAGTGAGGGTGTGTGCTGTGGGTGAAGAGGGGAGAGAGGGGGGCGGGGCGAAATGGGGCCCCGCACGCTCTCGCACAGCCGCGACGGGCAGAGCTGAAAGTAGTGGTCCGCGGCGCAGTCGCCATGCACTAAAAGATGCGCAACAAGCACACACCCCCAAAGGCGACGAGCTGCAAGAAATCGCACGTGCTCACAGAAGCCGGCGCGGCCGCCCGTGCAGCAGCTCCAGCCATGCGCCGTCCCCTCAACTAGCCCTGTGCCATACCCCC
>NW_014011349.1:0-9777 GCF_000611645.1 Monoraphidium neglectum
GAATGTGCGAGTCATGTCATAATTTGTGGGGGATGCGACTGAGGGGGCAGCGGGGAGGCGCACCTCAAGGTGGTGTTTTTCTGTTAGAGCAGGGGGGAAGACGGGGGCGGGCGCAATACAAGGCTTGGAGAGGCACTACGGCAGGCTTGGGGGTTTCTTGGTGCAGCCGGCCAGCTGGCGGGCTGCCTTGAGGGGTGCAGCAAGCAAGCATCCAAACCCCCGCTCCCCTTCAGGGACCTCTTTTTCACACAACAAGCATCCTCCTCCTCATCGCAGCAATCCTCCTCGCGCACACACACACGCACACCTCACCCCCTCCTCAGACAGCATCCCACCCCTCTCTCAAGACGACCCTCTCCCCAGCATAAACCCCATCCCAAACTCAACCACTCTCCCTTCCCAAACAACCAGCCCCCAACCTAAACCTCAACCCCATCCCCCACCCCCCTCCGCAAAAGGATGACCTCATGCCCAAGTATGCTGAGCTGGTGTACAACGGCTTCTGGTTCAGCCCGGAGAGGCTGGCGCTGCAGGAGCTGGTTGACAAGACGCAGGAGTTCGTCACCGGCACGGTGGGCCCTGGTTGACTGGTGGGGGCTGTTTGGGGCTGAGGCTGGTTGGGGTAAGGGGGGGTAGAATGCAGAAGGACGGAGGGAGTGAGAGGGGGGCGGGAGAGAGTGAGTGTGTGCGTGCACGCACGTGTGCGTGTGTGTGTGTGTGTGTGTGTGTGTGTGTGTGTGTGTGTGTGTGCCTGTATGCGCGCGCGCAAGTGAGCGAGACAGGTTGAAGCGGTGTTTGTCATATGTATGTGTGTCGTGTGTGATGACTGATGTTTAGGCGTGGTTCTCTCGAGCGTCATCCGCCGCCCCAGGGTGGGGATCCCTGGGGTCGCCGCCACGCTGCTGCTGCCCGCGCCCCCGCCCCGTGCTGATGTCATGCTGACGTCACGTTGGCATCACGTTACCCCCCCCCTCCCAGGTGCGCGCCAAGCTGTACAAGGGCAACGTGACTGTTGTGGGCCGCAAGAGCCCCTACAGTCTCTACGACCCCGTCATCGCCTCCTTCGAGGACGACCAGGTGTGTGTGTGTGTGTGTGTGTACATATGTGTGTGTTTTGGGGGCCATCGCAGGGCTGCATGGGCGGTAGTGAGGCGCGACAGCGTCCCTGGGGTGCTCTGACACGGTTTGAAGGTGAAGCAGAGGTCGGCGCGTCCCGAAGGGTGCCTCCGGCGCGGTCTCCGCACGCACGCGTGTTGCGGTTGCAGCCGCCATCGTCGTCCGCGGCGGCATCTTTGAGTGAGCACCGCCCGTGATCTTCCCTGTACGTCCGGCTTCCCCGCCCTCTAGAACTGGCATCTCAGCCCCCGCTGTCCACCCCCTGCGCCACGCACCACAGGGCCTGTACAACCAGGCTGACGCCGGCGGCTTCATCAAGCTGCAGGCCCTGCGCCTCCGCACGCTGGGCGTCGCCCGCAACAAGTAGAGGCCGCCAGCCCACCAGCCGCCAGCCCGCCGCCCCAGCCGCCAGCCGGCCTGTGAAAGCTGCAGCTTGCCGGCCGGGCGATGCCAGCCCCGCCGCACTCCATGCGCCCCTCGGCATGCTTCTGCATTCTAGTCTATTGTGCAAATGCAAGGGAAGGGGCCAGGTCGGCGCGCCCTGTCGGAGCCGCGTCGGCTGCTCCTGGGGAGGGGCTCGCAGGCGTGCTGGCAGGCAGCCTGCCGTTATTGTTTCCTGTTCGCCGGACTGCGGCTGCAGTGGTGCGTCGGCTGCAGTGCTGCTTTAGCGGCGCTCGTGAGATGCTCTGTTGTTAGCAGGTGTTTGCGATGTGTCCGAGGTTGTTGGATCGAATGTCATCCCCACGCACCCTCCGCACGCGCGCACACCCTTGCGCCCCAAAAACACGCCGCAATGTATCGGCTCAAGCGCTTTGTAGTGGGTCGTCTCTGCTTGAAACCTCCCAAGGCCAGTTACAACGGCATGAGTGGCGAAACGCCGCTCATCACGACTGGCAGTGTTGTGGCATCCTAGGCAGTGTTGTGCTGCTGTAAAAACTGATGCGCTCGATTGTTGGATTGGGCAGGGCATTGCGTATACACAAGACAGCCCAACGAGGCAGTACAACAAGTGCACAGCGGAGGATCCCGCATTTTCTCAACGTGCCCCACCTCTGCAGCACGGAACGAAGCAGTAAGGATTACGCGATTATGGGGGGGCCATCGCGATCAGGCACGGTCACCACCCGCCCCTGGGTGCGCGCCAACTCTTGCGGCCGTCGAGGCTCATTGCCTTCAGCGGATCCGGTGGAACCTGCGGCATTTCGAAGAGGGATGGACGGCCCTTGAGACTGGCAGACGGCAATCCAGCGACCAAGCCGCGCGAACACCGCGAACCCGCGAACACCCGGCGGCGCAGTCGGATGACGGGATGGCAGGGAGCTGGCGCCGCTGGTCGCCCGTGCGATACCCATGCAGCCATGCCTTGGTTCCAGGCAGCCTTGCAGCATGCAGGCTCCACGCCCAAAGCAGCCCACACAAACCCAACCCAACCACCACTGAAATTGGCACCTGCACATTTGTCCCACACGCACCCCCAAGCCTCTTTCGATCTCACCCCTCCCTTTCCCTGAACTACCCTACCTCAATTTACGCCATTCAACCCTGCGCCATCACAACTCAACCCACCCACCTGCACGTCTGGCACACCACCAGCTGGCAGGCCCGACAGTAGTAGCAGTACCAATAGAGTTCAAAGTTCTCGCAGTGCTGGCAATAGTCCGCCAACGGGGGGGGGCGCGGTACCGCCAGTTGTGGGGGCGGCACTCCTCATCATCGTCCTGCAGAAAGCCCATTGTGCGTGTGAGGGCAGCCTGGAACTCGTCTTGGTCGAGCTGCCGCCCGCCGTCGGCCTCCTGCAGGACGACGGGGAGGGGACGGAGCGCAAGGCGGCAGGCAGACGGGCGCTCGGACGAGGGGCTGCGCGGCTGCGCGGCTGCGCGGCTGTGCGGCTGTGCGGCTTTCAAACAGCAGAAGGTGTATGCTGCGATCTGCGTGGTAGGCCTGTGTTTTGTGCGTTTGTCCGGCTCCTGCCGGCGGTCAACCTCTGCGCTGACAATTTAATCCTGGTGCGCCTGCGCAGCTGCCGTTATTTCAATGCCCATCGGCCAGCCGGCTAATCGGCCTGCGCCCTGAAATGCCACTTATGCTCCGCTTGCCCAGCTGCCAGTGTCCGAATGCCAGCCCACTAAAAAACCGACCTGCACCCTGACGCGTTGCTGCGCCTCGTTCAGAAGATGGTCCTCGCTCCAGCGCGCGCAGCTGCAGCCCTTCCACTCCACGCCGCACACGTAGCAGAATTTGTGGCCGCAGCGGCAGGTGATGTGGTTGCAGCCAGTGCTGAGGGACACAAAGAACCTGGGGGCGGATTTGGAGGGACGCGCATTGCTCAAAAGTGTGCATGTGTGAGTGACGGAGACATAAGGCGACCAGGGGTGCCCATGCGCCGCCGGCAAGTTGCGGGCGCACATTGACGCTGTTAAGAATGCAGAGACTTTCCATGCGACATTTGCCACACGAGGCAGGGGGCGAGCACAGTGGCGCGTGGGGAAGCTCGAAATCAGCGCCTGGGAAGCCTAATGTGCCACACTCCAGCCGCCCAGCAAACGTGCTACCGCACCTGCACTCCGGGCAGCGCTTCCAGCCCTGGGCCACCGCCGCCTCCACCAGCGCCAGGTCAGCGCTGGTCTGGCGTGCCTCCTCCGGGAGGCTCTGGTACTGCTCGCATGTGAAGCTGGAGTGCCAGGCCGACTGTGTACGGGTGCGTGTGGGCAGGGGAGAGGATGTAAGTCGTCCCTGGTGAGCGCTGGGTACGTTGATACGGCTGACCTGTGGTGTTACGTTACTGCATTGCCTGGTCATTGACCTGCGCGGAAGCATGCTCCACTACACTCGTCAACAGCTGCTGTACTGCCCTGGCAGAAGCCAGAGCACTCTAGCGCCACATCATGCAGGAGCACGCCGGCAGCCGCGCCTTGCACGCCGTGCAAACATCGGCGCCGCATCCGCCGCAGGCGTGCCGCCCGAGGGGCCGCGGCAGCTTCTCCAGGTTGATGAACTTTGAGCAGGCGGCCTCGGGGCAGTACATCTTGTCGGCGCACTCCAGCTCCTCCAGCCGCGCCTGAAACACCTGCATGCGTTGGCGTGCATGCTTGTGCAGCGTCAGTTGTTGAATGGTTGCGTGCGACCTGCGTCCCTTACATGTGCTTGTGTTGCGTCGGTGGCTGCCTGCCTGCAACAGTTGCTGGGCTCTTGAGGCTTGGGCCCTGACGACGTTCTTGTGGTGCATGTTTGTCACACCCCCCTCTCTTTGAGACGATGCGCTGGGACAGGCCATGCAAAAGTTGGGTTGACGAGCCAGCAGCACCAGCACCAGCCCACCTCGTACTCTTGCGGCCGCAGCAGCAGCTCCGCCAGGCCCTGGTCGATGTGGGAAGACCAACAGACATTGGTGGTGACAGTCAGGCTGCAGGGCAGTGCAGATCAAAGACGTAAACAGGTGCTGACTATCACAATTGCCTGATAGCTAACAAAGCGTGCGTGCGCAAAATGGCCCTGCAGGCGCCCTTCCCAATCAATTTTCAGCCGGTCCTGAACCCTGCATGTTATATAATACACAGGCGCGCTCAACAGCAACGTAGGGCCCGCACCACAGCACATGACGGGTAGGAGGCTGGTGTCTGAGGGAGCCGAGCGGAAGAGGGCCTTGAGGCAGCCGTTGCAGAAGTCGTGGCCGCACGGCAGCTGGAAGGTCACAGCGGCGTCCGGGTGGTGCAGGGGGTCTTCCAGGCACGCGACGCAGCGGCTGCGCACGCCGCCACAAGATGCCATGGAAGCGAAATGCCGTCAATGTGGGGAGGTAGGAAGGAAGGGTGGGTAAGGGTTACTCGCTTAGTTTGCGCAACAGACGATGTGAGAAGCCGCATTGGACGATGCAAGCACACGCGAGCTTTGGAAGAACAACCATGTAGCTGCTGATCAAGATAGGCGGCAGCGAGCAGCTGGGCCACCCTTACCGCTCCTGCTGCTCTGCAGACGGCGGGCCTTTGCCCATGGGCAGTTTGCCCTTCGGGTCGTGCATGGCCTTCGGAAACGAACCGACGAGCACGCTGTCGCCCTTGCCGCGCGGCGCGACAATAACGAAGGACAGGTGACCGCGCCGGAACAGCGCCTGGCGCCGCAGCGCCGGCTTGCCGAAACCGAGCGCTGATATCTGCCGCGCCTCGGCCCCGCACGCGCCGCTAGTGCTGGGGCCTGCAGCATCGACGGCGGCCGCAGCCCCGCCTGGCTGCAAGGTGGACTTGCATGCCGAGGGGCTTGCGGCGGGTGCATGTGCGTGCGCTTCCTGCTCGCCTGGCTCGTCTTGGCCGCTGTCAAGGCGCAGTGCGACTTGCCTGTCGCTTTGCACCTGGGCCCGCTCTGCTTCGTACCGCCGCTGCAGCTGCGTCGCCGGCGAGCAGCGCGGCAGCACGGGCGTCGGCAAGGCTCGAGTGCGCGCGGCCCAGCTCTTCACGTTGCAGGCTGATCGCGGCCAGGGCGTCTGAGCACGCGGCCACGTCAGCGAGGGCCCCGCCGGCCGACACGACCTGGCAGTCTTCCTCCATCAGGCGCAGCGCGGCGGCCTCGTTGGCGGCGTCCTCGACCCTGCATGTGTTCTGGAGCGCACACCACGCGGCGTCCCGCTGCGCGGCCTGGATGCCCGGCACGACATCTGCCAGCTCTGTCTTTGTGCCGAGGGTGCGAAGAAACGCACCGGTGATTGGAGGGTTGGGACGCCAGCCCGGCGGGGCGAACGCAGCGAGGAACACGGCCGCTTCCGCCTCTGACCAATTGCTGATGAGTGTTTTGACGACCTCCATGGTCGGCAAGATGAGGTGGGACACGGATGGATGATTAATAAGGCGAAACTGCACAGAAGAAGAACTTCACGTTACCTTGTGAAACCCTCGTCCGTGACCACAACGATTGCGGGTCATGCCCGAGGCGTTCCGCCGTAAGTAAAACGCCCAGCGGTCGAGCTCCAGCGCAGAGACGGCTGTCCAAGCTGGCTCAGTTGGGCCCCTAGCAGACTGCAGGCCTTTTTTGACAGCACTGGCTGGGGCCAAGGAGGGGGTGGTCAACAGTGCTATGATCATCAAGGCCACTGCTGACCCCCAACGCCACTCGGCCGCCGTTGTGCAACTCTTCTTCCTTCTTCCCTCTTCCCTCCTGGTTCCGTGCATCAGGCACGGGACACCTGCATGCACTACCGTAGTTCTGCTGGGGACGCCGCGTAGCCGACGCCCCTCAAAAAGCCAGATTCGCAGCGACTCCTGCATTGCAACGCCCCCGAGCACATGAGCGGAGTGCGCTGTGAGCGCTCCGCTGCCCGAGGAGGCTGGATGCCAGCGGTCGTTCCGATTGCCATCTCCATGCCGTGAGTGACCCCGTAACCTTGCCATGTGGCATGACCGGCCGCGCGGGGCTGTGAGGAGCGCGCATGCAGGCCCTGCACGCGGCAGCCGTGATGAGCCTGCTCGCAGCCTGGAGTTCGCCGGCGCCGACAGCGGGCCCGCTGCCGTCGCAGCGCCGGCAGCCGTGAATATGGCATTTCAGCGGGGGGGCTGCTGAGTTGTAGGCTGCTGCGTGCTGCTGGCCCACCCATCAGTGCCGTTGAGTGAGCGAAGGCGAGGGTACATTAGCAGCTGGCGCCCCCCGCCTCGCGTCCACTGTATTGCACGCCGTCCGATGCCGGCGCTCTGTAAGGCTGGGAGCCTAAGCGTGGCATATAGTTCAGGCAGTTCGTCGTGGTGTGGAGGCTGGCCCTACCTAAGAAAGTGTCTTGTCAATTACCCCCCATCGTCACCTGTTGACCTCGTCCATAATGCTTTGGCAGCGGCAAGACGCAACGCCGCCCATATAAGGTTACTATAATGCAGCATGCAAGTTGCCTTGTAAGTTGAAATAGCAGAGTTGGTCCGGAACACAACAGTGGTGGCATGTGTGGTGCGGAACGCCTGCATGCGGGCCAGCAGCGTAACAGAACAGAGGGTGCAAACGCGGTGCAGCAAACCTGGATTGCTGTGCTGGAAGTTTGACAAGAAAACCTACGCTTTAACCACCTCAAGACACTGCTAGCCAGCTGTCAAAATGGGGAGCCGACAGAGACTCAAAACGCATTCAACATGCCACTGCGCAGCAGCAGAGAACAGTCATTGCCAGCGCACCAACATATCCGATTTGACCCCAGAACGCTCACCCCCCTGCGTATGCGTCCCTGCCCTGACCACACGAAATCCCAATCCAAGATCACGCCGCCTTGGAGATCAGCAGGATGGCGCCGTAACCTTGGATCCCGTACTCCGGCTCGACGCCCGCGTTGCCGCCGACGGTGAAGTCCTTGGGGGAGGGCAGGTTGGTGTCCACCAGGCGGCTCCACTTTTGGCCGGGCGGCGGCGGGGGCAGTGTGGCTCTGACCTCGAAGGGGTGCGCGTTGAATGCGAAGTAGAGGTCGCCGCAGCCTGGGGGGCAAATCCGAGGGCGGGGGCGCATGTGAGTGGGAGGGGTGTGGGGCTTGGCGGTGTGGCGTTGTGGGAAGCAGGTCCGGGGCTGTTGGCGGTAGGAGGTGGCTGGCGAGCACCAGGGGTGAATCCGGGCGCCGGTGAAATGGGAAGGGGATGTAGGGAGATTTTAGAGAGGAAATGTTGGGCATGGAGAGGGCCAAGGGACGGAGAGGAGGGAGGGCAAGAGGAACAAGCGCGGGGCCTCTTGCATGCCCTCTCCCGCCAGGCCATAGTGCCCTCTACACATCTTTTCGGAAGAAAGGTGAGACGAGACAGGTTGCAGAACAGCGACAGGGCTTCGCAGGGTTGTGCTGTACTATATCGTTGTGACCCCGCAGGCCCATGTCGCACCCCTGCTCGAAAACCGCTCAACGCCCCGCCAATCCACCGGCTCTCGTACACCCCTTTCGTTCCCAAATCTGTGCAATGCTCCCTATCATCCCATCAAAATGCATACGCGCGCGCACACACGTGCGCACACACTCACACATAAATCCACACACACACACACGCGCGCGCGCGCACGCAAGGGCGACCCACCCGCCCCCAGCGTGTCGTGCAGCGTCCAGGCCAGGAACCGAGACTCGGTGTTGCCCCAGTCGTGCTCATGCCAGGTGATGTCCCCAGGCCTGCGGGCCCGGGCAGGGCGGACGGGTGTAAGGGACAACAAGCTTGTGCGGCCGCGCCAAGCTGCACCCGGGCGACAGGCCCCACAGGGTTGCAAGGGGCACGGCATGTGCGGATGGGCTCAAGGGGGCCGGGCCTTGCTTTGTGGCTGTCATGATCAGGCGATGCGGATCAGGTAGGCATCCAAGCCTTGTCTTCTATTATGTTGACCGAGTTGACCAGTCAAATCTGCTCACTTGAGGAAGTCGGCGCGGCCCAGCAGCGGGCACTCCTTGCGGAAGCGGATCAGCTCCGAGCTGAACCTCAAGAACGCCGCCCTCTCGGGCTGCTGCGCCGCGTCCCAGTGCATGTGGCCGATCTTGTCGTCGTGGCCGTACCAGTTGTTGTTGCCGAAGTGCGTCTGCCCCACCTCGTCGCCTGCCCAGGGCACCAAACGGGGCGAGGCAGGGGGTCGGTCGGCGCCGCGGCACAACGCGTTGAGTTGTCACGCGGGGGATTGGATAACGGCGCGGGTGACAGAGCAGAACAGCGAAAGCTGGTCAGGCTCAAGCAGGCTGAGGTGGGAGGAAAGGCCTGGGCTGTGTGCGATGTGGCAGCTGGTGCACTGGGGAGCCCTGCCGACAATTTGCAGGAATCTAGGAGCAGCTGCCCTCAAGCTGCTCTCAAGGGTGGTGAAGCATACACGGGACCCGACCATGCGTACTTCAAGAGGCCACCCAGAAAGAACAGGTTGTGGATCCTGGAGGCACTTCTCAAGCCCCGGACGGCTCACCCAAAAAGGCCCGCTCACTACACGGACGCGCAAAGGTGGATGCACACTTCATTTGAAAAGTGCACACCCAAACAAGCCCGGATTCGACGCTCACGCCCACGCACGTGCGTGCGCGTCCAAACCCACCCATGACGATCATGGGCGTCCCCTGGCTGGCCATCAGGACCAACATGAAGTTCCGCATCTGCCGGAACCGCAGCGCCACCACCCCCGGCCCCGCGCCCTCCTCGCCCTCGGCGCCGCAGTTCCAGCTGAAGTTGTCGTTGGAGCCGTCGTTGTTGCCCTCGCCGTTGGCCTGGATCGGGGAGAGGAGAGAGTTGGAAGAGCCCGCAGCGGGGGGCGGAACAACGTTGTGACGGGGTGGAGGGGGCGGGAAGGCGGGCCGTGATGGGGTTCAAACAGGTGCTGGGGTGCTGGGTGGTGCACCCGAATTGTGCTCTCGTCTCGACGCTTCCGCGTGCGCCCTGCCAGCGACCAGGCGTCACCCCTGCTCGAGCCCCCTGCCCAGCCCACAGCCGCCCCGGCCCCGCGCGCCCCTGTGCGTCCCACTGCTGCCCAAAACTCAGATCTCCCCGCAGCCCACCCCGTTGTGTTTGTGGTTGTAGGAGACGAGGTCGTACAGGCTGAACCCGTCGTGGGCCACCACAAAGTTGATGCCGTGGTAGGGCTTGCGGGCGTGGTTGTGGTACAGGTCAGCAGAGCCGGCGATGCGCGTGGCGAGGGCGCTCTTCATGCCTTGGGGTTGTTGAGGGGGCGGGGGTTGGGGGTTTGAAGGTGGTGGGG
>NW_014011348.1:0-6195 GCF_000611645.1 Monoraphidium neglectum
GGGGGCGAGGCGGGGAGTTTGGGGGAAGTGGTCCTAGCGGCTTGTGGGGCACGCGGCTGGCTGGTGGCTGGGGGTCCTGTGATGGCCGTGGGCCAGGACACTGAGACATTTAATCGAGTTGAGTGGTGCCTGGCCGGGGTCCGGGCCGTATGGGTGGGGCCCGCTGTGCCGGCAGCTGTCCTTGCTGCTCGGCCGACTGAACAAATGCATCGGGTGCCTGGACGGATGGAGCTGCTGGCGATTGAGAGACCGCCGCTTGCTCCACCCCACACCTCCCACGCTCGTCACCACCCTGCCCGCTGCGCCTGCCGCTGGGTAGCTCCCAACACTCCCCTCCTTCACTTGTTACAAAATCGTTGGACATTCCAGTTCACGATTTAGAACATCACGTTATAACATATCAGTACGATCATCATCCCCCCCACACTTTGTTAGGTCCTCTTCATGCAGTCGGACGGCGGCCTGGCCTCAGTTGATGGGTTCTCAGGCCACAAGGCCATCCTCAGCGGCCCGGCTGGCGGCTACGTCGGCTATGCGCTCACGACGCGCTGGCACGGCGCGCGCGGCGGCGGCGAGGAGGGGGCAGAGGACGGCGTCGGCATGCAGGTGGGCCGCAGGCGCGCCTTTGATTATGGGACGTCTTCGGTCGGGCGGGTCGCCACATGCTCCTCGCTGTGCGTGCCCTTGGGCCTGGCATGGCATCCTGGGATTACACTGGATTTCAAGCTGGCTGCCTGCCCTCATGCGTGGTCCAGCAGGAAGTAATCATCTCACCTTCACACCTTACATGCACGCCTGTGCAAATGCATGCACACACACACACACACACACACACACACACTCACACACACAGACACAAACAGACACGTACACAAATGCACACACGCACGCACACGTGTGTACATTACAAGACACGCGTGTACAAGAAAATTCACCACGAACGCGCTTGCGAGTGCTCAAAACGCAATCTTCCCCCGGCTGGGTCCAGGTGATTGGCTTCGACATGGGCGGTACATCAACCGACGTGTCCCGTTACGCCGGCACGTACGAGCACGTGTTTGAAACAACAACGGCCGGGGTCACCATTCAGGTGCGAGATGACGTCATCGCGGGCCCTGAGCATGTCCTGGCAAGCAGTCTGTTGCAGCGCGCACGCGCGGCCTTGGGTCTGCATGCAGTGCACCCTCGTTTCCAAAGCATCACTGCAGGCCCCCACCTCTCTGCCGTGTTTTATAACCCTCATCTCGAGGCCCCACCATCGTGTCCAGCATCATCAGAAAGCTGCAACCAACCCAAGCCCACCTCCCACCCTCATCCCCCCCCAAATCCACACACCTTCAGGCCCCCCAGCTCGACATCAACACAGTCGCCGCCGGCGGCGGCTCCCGCCTGCACTTCCGCGCCGGCCTCTTCGCGGTCGGCCCAGACTCCGCGGGCGCCCACCCGGGGCCGGTCTGCTACAAGAAGGGCGGACACCTGGCCATAACCGACGCCAACCTGGCGCTGGGGCGGATACTGCCGGATTTCTTTCCCAAGATATTTGGACCTGGGGAGGTGGGCCGGGATGCGTGGGGGTTGGGGTTGCCACCCGCCATTGCGTGTGTGTGTCCGTATGTTTTGGGTGGCCGTGTGCATGTGCACAGTGCATGGGTGTGTCAGTTGTGAGAGAGAGGGACAGAGGGAGCGACGGATGCGATGCGATGGCCGAACGCCACACTGCTACGGGTGCAAGCGGCACCGCATCTGGTTGCGTGTGTGTGGAGTGAGCCAAACAAGCCACCAATTATCGTGCAAGTACTTGCGTATGTGTGTGCTTGTCTTCGGGCGCGCACGTGTTGAGCCAGGGGTGCACCATGCTGATGGGCGCATGTGTGAGCTAGGGGAAGGCATCAGATGGAACCAGTAAATCCCCTAGGACACGCGGAGCCCAGGGATGGATGTGGGTCAAAGCAGCACCCTGCGCGTTCCCGCGCACCACGCACACCACGCACCCATTCGCCTCTGAGCAGCCCTCGCGCACCCACGCCCACCCCAACATGACCTATCCCCCACAGAACGAGCCGCTGGATGCGGCCGGCACTGCAGCAGCCCTGGGGGCGCTGACGGAGGAGGTGAATGCCCACGAGGAGGCGGCCGGCAAGGCGGCCAAGACGGTTGACGAGGTGGCTATGGGTTTTGTGCAGGTCGCCAACGAGGCGATGTGCCGCCCGATACGCGCGTTGACGCAGGTGGGCGCACGTTTGGGTGTTTGAGTGGGGCGCTTGAGGTGGCCGAGGTCATGGTTTCCGTTGTATTTGTTTGTGCCCACACTCTAGGACAAGCGGGATGGATGTGATAGCGATTTATACAGCAGGGATATATGCGCGTGGGCGTAAGTAAATGTCTCAACAATGCAGGGCAACATGTCACCACTGCAGCCCCAACCCTAGAGCCGCTCCCTGCTCAGCCCCCACCCCCAAGGGAGCGACATTCCCCACTCATCCCAATCCCAACCCCAACCCCCCTACCTGCAGATGAAGGGCTACGACGCCGCGGCCCACGTGCTGGCCTGCTTTGGGGGCGCCGGCGGCCAGCACGCGTGCGCGATAGCGACAACCCTGGGGATGAGCACCATTTTCGTGCACAGGTGGGCACCAGCGGCCCCGCACCAGCCGTGGTTTCCCCGAGGCCCCGCGAGAATCAGCCCCGCGCGCAACGGCGCGGCTGCTGCGCGACATCCACGCCGCTGGCTGCGTTCATGACAACAGCAGGGCGGCCTCCCCCTAGGGGCTGGAAGCTTGCCCGCTTCTTGCCGGTCCCACACATGCACCTGTGCAAGTGAAGAGCCAAACAGCACACCTGCATGCGACCCAATCCAAGCGACTCGACCCCAACCCCACCCTGAAGGTATGCGGGCATCCTGTCGGCCGTGGGCATCCACCTGGCAGACATAGTGCAGGAGGCCCAGGAGCCCGCGGCCGTGGCCCTTGGCAGCGACGAGGTGCGCGGGCCCCGCGGCATCGCGGCCCGCAGCGGCGCGGCGGAGGCCGCTGTCGCGCCTTTCGCGGCCCGGCGTGAGGCAGGGGCGGCCGCGCCCCCGCGGGTCACGGAATGCGGGCTCCAGAGCCAAACCCCAACTGGCAGGCGGCCGCTGCTGCCCGCTCGTCTGCCGCTCGCAAACTTGTCGGCGGCACGGCTCTGTTGTTCAAACCGGCCCTGCCTCGCGTCCCTCCTCACCCACGCCCCAGGTGCTGCAGCAGCTGGCCTCGCGCCTGGACGCCCTGCAGGCCCAGGCCACCGCCAAGCTGGAAGGCCAGGGCTTCGGGCCGTCCCAGATCAAGGTGGAGCGGTTCCTAAACCTCAGGTTCGCGGGCCGCAGACGGGCGGGCGGCGGGGCCGCCGCAGGGCTCGGGTGTCGCGCGGGACGCCCGCCGAAGGTGCACGTGCGCATTTTGGGTGGTCTGCGGACATTCGCCCCTTCTCGTCAAACTGCTTATCTGATTTGAACCGTTCGTGTGCACGCCCCGTCGGCCCACCAACAGACCGGACCCCCCCTCATGATTAGGCGCAGGCTCACCGCCCCTCTGATTGGTCAGGCCCTCAGCGCGCCCCCCCCCCCACTCCACCCCTATCCGTACTCCGCAACCCCCCTCAAATTCAAATTTGAATATCGACAGGTACCAGGGCACCGACGTTGCCGTCATGACGCCGTGGGACCCCTCCGCCCCCCCATCCGCCGGCGGCGACCCCGCCGCCGCCTTCGCGGCCGCGTACCAGCGGGAGTTTGGATTTGTGTTGCAGCGGCCCGTGGCTGTGGACGACGTGCGCGTGCGCGCGACGGGGCGGTCCGCAGAGCTGCCCGGCGCGCGGGTGGGTGGCGGGACGAGCTTTTGGTCTGAGGCTGGAGGTGTTGGGGGGGTTCGGGGGTGGCAGGGTTGAGGTGGAGGGGTTGGGGGTTCACAGGCTGCTCTGTGGCGTTGTTGTATCCAGAGTGGGCGTCCTTGCAAGGGAGCGGCTCAAGAGCCAGCAGTGGTCACCTTGAGAATGGGCGGCCCTACATCTGAGCCAATCCAATGCAATCCCATCCAATCCAATTTATTCGCGTTGTTGATTTGGGGCCCAAAGCGGGCGCCATCAATCTCTGGGCGCCTAAAGTCGAGGCAACCCGCGCCGGCCGCGCACACAATCCAAGCCCCACCCCGCCCATTCTCTGCCCCTGTCGCACCTCTCATGCCGCTCGCCCCCCGCGCTCCCCCCCTCGTTCGCCAACCCAGGCCGCCGCCGCCGCGCCCGGGCCCCTGCCCGAGCCACTCGTCGTGGCTAGCGCGTATTTCGAATCCGGCGGCCGACAGCCGACGCCCGCGTACGGCCTCAGCGCGCTGGCGGCCGGCCACGTTGTGCCGGGGCCCGCGATCTTGATAGATCAGATCAGCACCATCGTGGTCGAGCCCGGGTGGGACGCCTTCGTAACTGCTGAAGGCAACGTGCGGCTGGACCGCGCGGCCGCTGTGGACGGCCTCGGGGAGGACGGGGCGGCGGCGGAAGATGGGCAGGCGGCGGTGGCAGATGTCGAATGCGACCCGATCCAGCTCGCCATCTTCTCTCACCGGTGGGCGGCGGGCGCGCAGTGCCTTGTTCGCCCGCGCCGCGCACGCCCAAACCTTACCAAAATGCCTTGTGCGCCCTGGATCCTTGTGTGTGCATCAGCACTTTGCCTTGAATGTGGACCCCGAAACCTGCCTCTGCGCCCTGCTGTTTTCGGCCCGCAGACAACCTTTGGCGTGACACGCCTCCGCTCCGGTCCCGCACCTCACCCTCGCCTCTACTGAAATCACACACACACACGCACGGACACACACACACACACACCAAAAACACACCAGATTCATGGGCATCGCGGAGCAGATGGGCCGCGTGCTGCAGCGCACGTCCATCAGCGTCAACATCAAGGAGAGGCTGGACTTCAGCTGTGCACTCTTCGGCCCAGACGGGAGCCTGGTGGGGGCACTGGGGGCGGGGGCACCGGGGAAATGTGTGGGGCAGGGGTCACACGCCTCATGGCGGTCGTGACATGCAGGGCCGCCAGCCAGTGTAGGCACCTGAAGGAAGCTGAGAGACGGGTCCGGCTGCGATTAGTCGTGGTGATGTGGATAGGTGATTGCAGGAGCGGGACGTTCAGCGGCAGGCGCTTGGCGCCCGATGGCTCGCTCTGCGGGAAGGGTGGCCCCAGCGCGTGCGTGTGTGCATGTCATCACGACCGCGAGCACCCCTCCAACGGCCGCGCCGCGCCGCAGGTCGCCAACGCGCCTCACCTGCCGGTCCACCTCGGCGCCATGAGCGAGGCAGTCAGGTTCCAGGTGGGCGAGGGGGGGATGCACATTCTGCTCGCCTGCGACCCTATCGCACTGTGGGCTCCTATCCCCGCACTTGGGTGTGCGCGCGGTCGGCGCCAGCCGCTTGTTCTGGCACGAACATGGCCCTGGCTTGCATCCCCTCGATCGCCCCGCCCACGTGCTTGCACATACCTCCACACGCGAACACAAACGCGTTGTGTGCGCACACACACATGCACAGCAGGCACGCGCGCACACAGCCACACTGTAACCCACCCCCACCCGGTGTCCCATCTCCCCCACCCCCACGCCCCACCCTCCCAGGTGCGCTACTACGGCCCCGGCGGCCCCGGCGAGGGCGAGGGCCTGTCCGAGGGGGACGTGCTGCTGTCAAACCACCCCCAGCTGGCCGGCGGCTCCCACCTCCCGGACATCACCGTCATCACCCCGGTGTTCAGCGGCGGCCGCATCGTATTCTTCGTCGCCAGGTGGGGCCGCGGGATGGGGGGGGAAGACGTCTTCGTTCACAGCGGCCCCTGCCCGCAGGCTGGGGCACCGAAGTCAGCCCCTTCCACCCACGGCGTGTCGTGAGTCCTTTGAGCCCCTATCTGCGCCCGGCCGCTCGACCACTCGTCCGCCGTGCCGGCCAGCCCCATCAGACTGTGTGTCCTTTCATCAACCAGGGCTGCCCACCTTGCAGCCGCAACCACCCCGCGTGATTGCACCCCAGCTGCGCCCTCACCAACTCACCCAGCCCACCGACTTGCAACCCTAACTCGACACTTGCACACGCCCGTGACCGCCCCTGCTGGGGCCGCCCCTGCCCCATAACTGTCCCCTTGTCTTGCATCCCCCCCACACACACTCACACACTCTGCCAACC
>NW_014011348.1:6820-10399 GCF_000611645.1 Monoraphidium neglectum
GCCCCCAGCCGCGGCCACCACGCCGACATCGGGGGGATCAGCCCCGGCTCAATGCCGCCGGCCAGCAAGCTGCTTGCAGAGGAGGGGGCTGCCATCGTCAGCTTCAAGATCGTCAGGGACGGGGCCTTCCAGGTGGCGGGGGGGGGCCCCGAGGCCGCGAGGATTGGGTTGCTCGCGGAGTGTGCGCGTGTGCACACGTATGCTTGCGTGCGAGCGTCTGCCCGAGCGATTGTAATTTGTGTTTGTTTTTGGGGGGGGGTGCAGGTGAGGGTGACCCAGAGGAATGATCGCACGCAACAACAGGTGCAAGAGCAGGCTCGATGGTTGCAGAGGCTCCGAGCGCACGACCCCCCCAAACCCTTCTGCCCGCACCTCTCGGCCCCGGTCAGCACTCTGCTTTCTGGCTCGCCCTGAGGGCGCCCCGATTTGCTCGTTCGAGTTGTTTGTCTGCGCGCGCACCACTTCCTCGCACCCAAAACTACACACAAACATACACAAAGACACATACACACACACACAAAGACACACACACACACACCAGCACAAACGTATTCTTGCCACGAAAACCCCCCCCCTCCCAACCTTTCCCCAGGAGCCCGGCATCACAGACCTCCTGATGGCCCCAGCCAAGCTGGCGGATGCGATCGCGGGCTGCAGCGGCACGCGCAACCTGAGCGACAACCTGTCAGACCTGAAGGCACAGGCGAGCGGCTGCTGCAGCGGAGGCGCAGCGGGGGCGGGGCTAAACCCTGAACCCAGAATTTGCACCCGGCGCGGCCGCCAGGAGGCGGGGGAGCGCCTTGAGGGGGGGAGCGCCTGGGTCTGGATGGCTGGGCGTGACGGTGGTGCCTCGGAATGCTTTCAAGACCCTGGGGGCGGAGGGTGCGGGGCGGCGGTGTTGGCATCAGTGCGCAGCTGGCGAGTCACCACTCGGTTGGCCTCCTGGAAGTCTGTTGTCATCGTGACATCACATCCTTTCGTGATTCTTTTGTGATGTCTTGATCCTGTGGCACTTGACTTGAACGAGCTACAATGCACCCACAAGCACTCGCACGTGGCTGTACTCAACGGCGCCATCTTCGCATCTTAAACCCTGACGTTCAGCCAGGATCACATGCAAAATGAACCCACATCTCGAGCAGGTGGCAGCCAACACCAAGGGCATCGCCCTGGTGGGGGAGCTGATCCGGGAGCACGGACTGCCCACAGTCCAGGCCTACATGGCGTTCATCCAGTCCAACGCCGAGGCGGCCGTGAGGGACATGCTGCGCGACTTCTCTCTGAGACAGGTGGGGACCGTGGTTTGCGGGGCTGCTGACTATATACTAAGTGCGTGAACTGAGGTCAAGTCTGAGTGTGATGCAGCGCAGCGGCGCGGCTTCAGGGAGCGGTGACGTCCAGGCGCATGCTCTGAACTGCCAGACCAGCGGCTCGCACTGGGGCGCCACAGGTTTTTGGTGCAAGTAATCCACTGCTTGGGAGGGACCTTGCCGCGGCGCGCATACTCCGACCTCGTGACCGCTGTCGCCACGGCCGTGCAATGACAAGGCACACAAGGTATGTTTTCCTCACTCCTATGCGTGCTGCAGGGCCTGCCGGAGGTCGGCACAGTCAGCGCCGAAGATCAGATGGACGACGGCTCCCCCATCTGCCTGGCGGTCACGATCGACCGCGGCGACGGCAGCGCCACCTTTGACTTCACCGGCACGGGGCCGGAGGTGCGCCCTGGGACGCGCGCCGCGGGCTGATGCCTGCGCGGGCTGGCGTGTCTGGGGACGGGCCGGCCTTGGGGTTTGTCGCCCCCCGCCCGACTGAGCGAGGCAGTGCGTCCTGCTTGGTTTGGGCGGCCGGCATCTACCATGGCTGTCGCGGCGCGGGCTGTCATGCCAGCCGCCGTCCGTCCCACTCATCACCTCGCGTTTCGCTCGACGCTCACGATTGACCTGTGCAAAGCAGGCACATGCCCACACATCTGATCCCTTTTGCGCGCTCACTCTCTGCGCTCAGGTCTACGGCAACTGCAACGCGCCGCCCGCGGTGGCGTACTCGGCCATCATCTACGCGCTGCGCTGCATGGTCACGCGCGACGTGCCCCTCAACCAGGCGCGCAACCAGAGGGGGGGGGCAGCGTGCGCCCGTTTCGTCGCGTGAGGGCGCTCAGCGCGCTTACGCGCACACATGCACAAGCACACGCAGACTTTGCTTAGCGCTGCTGAGACAGGAGCGCCGCGGCCCTGGCCGGCTCCCAGGCGGCGCCGTCATCTTGCACCCCCTCCTGCACAACACTGCAACTCGCACACCACTGCGGGCACACACGCCACATCAGACGACCCATTCACAAACCCAAGCACATGCGCGCGCACACGCCCCGCAACCCCAGGGCTGCCTGGCGCCCATCAGTGTGGTCATCCCGCCCCAGTGCCTGCTCAACCCCAGCCCGGAGGCGGCCGTGGTGGGCGGCAACGTCCTCACCAGCCAGCGCGTGACCGACGTTGTGCTCAGGGCGTTCGGGGCGGCCGCGGCGTCGCAGGTGGGCGCCGCCCTCCGTTTGGCCCTGCTGTCTTTCCGGCCACGCAGGGTGGGCGAAAAGCAGCGGCGACACACCGCAGCAGGCCGTCTCATGGGTAGTCGGCTTGCTCGGCTCGCAGCCTCTCGGTCGCCCCCCACCAAACATGCGCCCGGTCCGGTGGTTCCCGGCGCACAGCACCCCTTGGCCACCCCCTCTGCGCCCCTTGTCAGCGAGTCAAAAGTCACGCATGACTGCTACCTCGTGTTTGCAGGACGCACGCGCCTGTCCCGAAAACACGCCCACCTTCCCCGCCCCTCAGCCGCAGCGCCCTCTCCCCACTCACCCAATTTGACACCCCGCGCACCCTCCCCTGCCCCCATCCATCCACCCAGGGCTGCATGAACAACTTCACATTCGGGGACGAGGGCATGGGCTACTATGAGACGATCGCCGGCGGCGCGGGCGCGGGGCCAGGCTGGGACGGCCGCAGCGGGGTGCACACGCACATGACCAACACGCGCATCACGGGTGCGCGCCCGCGCGCGCGCCGGCCGCCTGCCGCTCGCCGAGGGCGCGGTGCATCTTGCGCTGCCGAGGAGCAATGCGTGCGGCGCCGTGCGCCGCGCGCCGGGCCGCGCGGGCAGGGGCGCGCCGGCTGCACCGGCGCCCCTTGGACCCTCGCCGTGCAGCCATCATGCCTCAAAGATCACGTTGCTGTGCCCTCCCACAACAAAACAACCCTTCCATACGTGCAAAAGTCGAGATACACGATCGTATCCCAAGGGTCAAGCCCCAGCCCCACTTGACCACCTCGCTCTTCTTCTACGTCACTCCCACTCCCAACCCCCTCTTCATTAGCAGTCATCGACAGGGGGCGAAATGCGCACCCTGCTGCACCCCTCACCCCGCCCGTTGCCCCCCCCCCGCAACGCCCCCTCAAAGACCCCGAAATCCTGGAGCGCCGCTACCCCGTGGCGCTGCGCGCGTTCAAGCTGCGGCCGGGCAGCGGCGGGGAGGGCCGCTGGCGCGGCGGCGATGGGGTCATACGCGAGGTGGGGGCAGTTTTGTGG
>NW_014011347.1:0-9764 GCF_000611645.1 Monoraphidium neglectum
GGCAAGCGGGCATCGCCGCGTGGCAAGGGCGAGCCCGGTGCAGCTGGGGCTGGGCCGAGCGCCAGCCCAGGGCCTGCGGAGTCAGCGGGCACTGCGGGTGGCGCGGCGGACGCCACCACCCCTAGTGCCGCCCGCTTCGAGATGTCCCTCGAGGCTGGGGCGCAGGCGTCGCCGCAGTCGCAGGCGGCTCAGCAGGTTGCACACCTGCAATTGCAACAGCAGCAGCAGCAGCAGCAGCAGCAGCAGCAGCAGCAGCAGCAGCAGCAGCAGCAGCAGCAGCTGCAGCAGCTCCGGCAGCAGCGGGTCACGTCATTGTCGCCGCCCACCCTGCCAACTCCGGGCGTCGCCGCCGCAGCAGCCAGCCCCGGCTGGGGGCTGACGGGGACCATGGAGAGCCCTGATCTGGTGGGGCTGCTCAACAGCGGCCCGCGGGCCTCCGACGCCCTTTTCGGCAGCCCCGCCAGCTGGGGCGGCTTTGGTAGCCTGGGCACGCCGGGCTCGCTGGCGCGGCAGGTGGCGTGATGGTATGACACGCGTGCAGATGCGCTAGCCGTTGGGACCTGTCCTGGAGCGCTGTGAGGGCAACGCTCCGCACGCCTGCCTGCTTGCTTGGCTTGCTTCCGTCTTGATGACGCGTTGTCTGTTTTGCTGTCTTGTTTCGCAACAAACGATGTGTGAGCGCTCAACGCATGCATCTGTAAAGGAACAGCATGTCACTACGCCTTGTGATCCCCACACTGACGTATCAGCCATGCGCAGCGCGAGGAGTGGAGGTCGGTTACAATTGTGCCAACCCTCGCTAAGCCGAGGCGCAACGCGCTTGACGCCGGCGCGCCCCTGCGCTGCCGGGCCCGTCGCGCACCCAAGTCAGGTTGCCGCCAAGCAGCCGCAGCCGCCGCCGCCTCCGCTGCCATTGCTGGGCGAGCTCGCGCCCAATGAACAATGGCGGGCAACGAGCCGCGCTGCACAATCCCGACGCTACGTCATCCCACCCGCTGCTGCACTTTGATCGACGGGCGCGGCATGCACCGCCCCCCGCCGCCGCCGCTGCTGCTCCTGCTGCGCCGCGGCCGCGCCAAGCCCTTGCCGCCACTTTCGGCTGCCGTCGCAGCCGCCGCCGCCGCCGCCGCCACCGCCGCCGCCGCGCGCTTGCAGGCGCCGCTCAGACGATGCTGGTCTCCACCTCGAGGCCCGCCGGGGGCACCCACTCCATGAGCGCCTCCACCGTCTGCGCCGACAGGTTGCTGAGGTCGATCAAGCGGTGGTGGGTGCGCACCTCAAAGTGCTCACGGGCGTCCTTGTTGACGTGGGGGGAGCGCAGCACACAGTACACCTTCTTCTTGGTGGGCAGGTTGACGGGGCCCGAGACCTTGGCGCCGGTCAGCTGCCCGATCTGGACGATCTGGTCCGACGCATCGCGCAGGATGCGGATGTCGTAGCCGCGCATGCGCACGCGCAGCTTGACCTGCAAAAAGGCATGGCAGGGACAGACCGGGTGAGGCATGCTGGGGAGCTGTGCGTTTTCGTGCCCCCGGTGCCACACTGCCGCCGCTGCCATCGCGCGCCAGCCGCACGTGCCGCGCCACCACTACCGCCGCACGGTGCATATGCACCCTCTGTGGCCACGCCCAATCTCATTGTCAACTGTGCATTGCCTTCATGCAATTGCTGCAGCGGGCTGTCCCATCCTTCAAGGCGGTGCATGGCTGCGAATGGCTCCCGAGTGCTGGAGCGATCTGCGTGACGCAGCAAGCTCCATTGATGTGAATCCTACCTGGTCGCTTGGCAGGACGGGCAGGCCGCCCACGGAGTCCGCCTCCTCGCCCGTGGACCTGTTCTCCAGGTCGGCGATATCAGCCAGGGACGCGTCGGTGACCGCCGCGCGCTGCTGCTGCTGCATAGAAGCCCGCTTGCTCAGCGAAAGGCCCAGGCATGGCCGGGGAGCTGCAGCAGACGTCCTGGCACCGCTGAAGGGCGCGGCCCTCCGGGCCGAAGAGAGGCTCTGCATCCTGCTGAGCCTTTGTTCACAAAATTAAGCGCGTGTATTGCGAGGTTGGATGCTCGGGTCAGATACAATGGACTCGCTGGTGGGCCCGTGGCAAGCGGGGAGGCGGGTCAGGTCGAAAACATGCTTGAACCAACGCGCTTTGGGGCGGCAGTTGATGAATATCGTGTATGTATTGTTATCTACAGATACACATGGCTTATGTCATGGCTGCTCCATGTCGCCACCGCAAGCGTGTGTCGGCATGGTGTGCGTCGTGTCCCGGGAAGGGGTGGCCGCAGCCAAGCTGTTCACCACCCAGTCGTTGTTGCTGTGGTTCATGATTCTACGAAGCGCTGTTTGCGCTAGTTTACGCTTGCAGGCACGATACCGTGCTGTTGGGCCCGGTCAATCGTCTTGCCTTGAGTGGTCCACAATTCAGGCTTGGCTTGCCCAGCTTCTTTCAAGCGTGCAAGTCAAGTATTGGGACTGCAGGCTTGCCAAGCTTGCCGGGGCAGCACAATGGCCTACTCAGCCCTTTTGTTGAATGCATGTGCTGTTGGCTTGTCTGCAGTCTAAGTAATGTATGTGCTGTTGGCTTTTCTGCAGTCTAAGTAATGGTTCCCCAGACGTGGATCCATTTTGCGCGGTCACATGCCTGGTGTCAATTGTGCTCTAGCCCCACATTCAAGCCGTCTTCTGCAACGAACTGTCACAGCAGCAACGGCGGCAATAGACCGGTCTCCCACATAAGCATGTGGCCAGGTCCAATGTGCCATCACGACTGCTAGCGCAGCGCACGCTGCATCGACCAATTCTTAGGCCCCGCAGCCTCCAACTCCTCCCCTTGGAACTGTGCTGTCGGTCAGGTTGGGTCAGGATGCTGTTACATGTGGCCTGCGCCGCACCCTGCGCGAGCCGCGGTGCCGGCCTAGCGGCACTAACGGGACACCATTAACACAGCCACAGCGCGCGAGAAGTCAACAAAAAGTAGCATACTGCAAACGCTCAAGCGCTCTTCTCCTTCTCGATCCAAGAGAAGGCCTGGGGCGGGCAGCAGGTTGAGAGGGGGCCAGTCAGGTGCCGTCAGCACAAGGAAGTGGCGCGGGCAGTCTGTCCCGCCACTCCACACAACTGCCATGCATGGCTTCCATGCAAACCGGGCAACGCGCCACTGTGTGAGTGCTGTGGCTGCAGTGCGCTTGCGCTTCCACCTCCGCACCGCCGCTTGTCCCCGCTAGCGTCCTCACCCAAGCCATGGCGATGGCGGGCACGATGAGGCCCACGGTGGGCACCAGCACGGAGGGCAGGTACTCCGGGGGCACGAAGGGGTAGCCCTCGGCGGCGGAGGCCACGGTGGCCACCAGCTGCTGGGCCTCGGCCTGCGGGCGGCAGCGGCGCGCTAACAGATCAGTCGGGCCATTGGTGGCCTGAGCACAGGCAGGCATACCACTGCTGACCAAGATCCAGTGTCGTGTGAGGCGAGCGCGTGGCTGCTGCCTCTGCTGCTGCATCAGCAGCGGCTGCAGCCGCTGCTACTGCTGCTGTCGCTGCAGAAGTGCGTGCAGCTGAACCCCTGACATGCGCTTGCGCAGATCGCTTCTGCAGGGTGCGTCAGCAGCCAAAACATGGCCTCAAGGCTGCCGTGGCATCATCGGACTGTCACCAAGCCAATGTGCATCAATCCCACCACCACCTTGCCCCACATGTACATCCCACGCCCTTTGTTGGGCATGCGAGATCGTCGGGCACGAGGCTGCCGCGCACAGCCGGGCTGCCCTCCCACCCCACAGGACGCCTCCTCCCTTCAAATGCATCGCTTATCCAGGTCCAACGCACCGGGTGGGCCGCGCTCAGAGCCACAACAGCGGCCGCGGCAGCGAGGGTCGCTTTGCTAGCCTGGGCCTTGGCCACCGGGCGCACAGCCAGAGAGCGGCTGGCGGCCACGGGGCGAACGGCAGAGACGGACTTGGTGGCCAGCATCGTGTCGGGCTGCTGTGGAGCGGTGGGAGATCCGCGGTGGGGTTCAACAGGGGAGGCTGCTGAAAGGGTGTGAAGGTGACGTAGATGTGTGGCAAGATATCTGATCGCGGCTCCTGGCATCAAATGGGAGACCTGGCAGGGTCCGCCCCGCTTCCTTCCGATTGGTGGGGCAGCAGGCCGTGTCACCGACCTGGCTATGCCGTGAACCCACTTGAGAAGACGTTCGAACAGCTCTGCTTATTGAGCTCTTCACCTTTTTGTGCGATCATCTAGGGTTCGCGCGGTCTGCCCCATCGGTGCATCCGCTCGAAGCAGCTGTCCTCCTAGGGGTGACATATAGCCCTGCGCCGCAAAACCGGGGCATAGAAACATCAGCATTGCGTTGGTCTGAGTGGAGCAGAGTGCTGGGTCGGCCCCCATCCGACGCGCAGCAAGCGTCGTCCTCCTTGCAGTTGGCGCTGCGGCTGGAGCCTCGCCACCGCAGTGGTGCGAAGTAGCTGAGGGGTGGCTATCTCCTGGCGGCACCCTCAGCAGCAACCGATCATCTCAGCAAAACGCCGCGGCAGAGATGGCGGGAGAGAGCTACCCGCTGTTAACGGCGGTGCAAGGGCCGCGGCCAGGGACCAAATCGCGGCCTGCTGCGGGCCCCACCTACACATCCAGCGTGGGGGGTGGTGCCAAACCATCCATGCCTCACGGCAGCACACTCTACGAGCTGTTCAGGTAACTGCAGGGGCGAGTGGCAGGGCGTTGGGGACGCGGCAGCAGCTGCTGCGTTTTACGGACCCATGAATCGCGCCATACATGCGTGCGGTGGCGCACACGTCGGGCACGCTCCTTCTCATAGTCAGCAGTCCCATTGAAGGACAAACTCGCTCTGCATCGGCGGCTGCTCGGAGCTGGCTGACCCAGCCGCGCGCCTGTGTGGTCTCGCGCACCCCGCCCGCAGCTCGGCAGCCCAGCGCAGCCCCGACGTGCCTTGCCTCGGGCGCCGCCCCATCATCAAGGGCGTCGCGCAGCCCTATGAGTACCAGACATTCGCGGAGGTTACGGCGCGCGTAGCCAAGATCGCGACGGGCCTCAAGGCGCTCGGCCTCAGGGCGCGCGACAAGGTGGCTGTGCTGTCGGTTAACTGCCCTGACTGGATGATCGCCATGCAGGTGCGCAGCGCGGTCGCATTTGCCGCGCGTCGGGACCGGGGCGCAGCTCGCATGCGCACGCATGTGCACGCATGCGGCACGCCCGCATGCGGCCCGCCTGCATGCAGCCGGCTGCGCGGGCATGCGCCTCGCCCCTGACCTCACGGCTGGCATCTGTGGCAGAGCATCCGCGGTGGCCATGGCCAGCCGCATAGCCACCTCCCCTACCCTTCCTCCGTCTGCGCCCGCCCTGGCCGGCATGCCAGGCATGCAACCGCAGCAACCTGGTGTGTGTCCCGCTGTATGAGACCCTGGGCGAGGATTCAATAGAGTACATCCTGGGCCACTCAGAGGCACGTGTCGTGTTCGCCAACGGCAAGCGCCTTGGGCGCGTCGCAAAGGCGCTTGCTGCGGCGGGTGGGGCGAGCGTCGCTGCGGTGGTGCACTTTGGCGGCGGCGAGAGCCAGGCGGACATCGAGGTGCGCTGCGGTGGTGGCAGTGGTCTTCTGTGGAAGGGGCGACGAGTGTGTATGTGTGTGTGTGTGTGTGTGTGTGTGTGTGTGTGCGCGCGCGTTTGTGTGTGCGCGCGCGTTTGTGTCTACCCAGCAGCTGGCGAGCAAGGGACTTTGCGCCTCGAATCACGCTGAACTGGGCTGCATCGGCCTCCTGTGCATTGGCCAACGGAGCAGCCGTGATCATACGGAACGCTTGCCAGGCGACCTACGGCTGCTGCGCCGTGCGCCCATGCACGCGCCGCCACAGGCCGCGGGCGCCACCGGCGCTGAGGTGCTGTCGTTTGACGCCCTGGCAGACCTGGGGGCGTCGCGGCGAACGGCGGCGCCGGAGCCGCCGGAGCCCGAGGACATCTCCACCATCATGTACACGAGCGGCACCACGGGTGCGTGCCGCCGGAGGCAAAGCAGGGCAGCTGAGGGCCGCCAGGGAGCCCCGAGGTCGTAACGCGCTCCCAGTGGTGTTTGAGGAGGAGGCGGCGCAGACGCCCTGGGCGCGGAGCGCGCCCGGGCAGGCGGCGGCGGCTGTGATGGTCAGAGGCGGGGTGCAATTGTCCAGCAGTGCCGCAATACGGGCAGCGGGCGCTGCGCGGCCGCGGCGCATCTTGACTTCAACTCAACACCGCATGCGCGGCCCGCCTGCTTCGCGGCCCCTGTCTTGCCCAGGCGACCCCAAGGGCGTGCTGCTGACGCACCGCGCCATTGTGGCGGCAATCGCGGCGTGCCAGGCGTACCTGCACAACTACGACGAGGAGATCAAGGAGGGGGACTGCTACTTCTCATTCCTGCCCCTCGCCCACGTGTTTGACAGGTGTGTGAGTGTGTCTGTGTGTGTGTATGTGTATCTGGGGGGATGCGGCTGATGATGGGCGGCTGTCCAGGTTGAGGGGGCAGTGAGGGGATGGCCGGATCACCCTCGTGACGTCATCACGCAGATCTTCTGCTTGACAAGTGCACACAGTTCACACCAGTCTTTGAGCTCCCCACAAGCACGCCGCACTCCTGATTGAGCAACCAAAGTCATCAAAACACTGCTTCACATGAATACGCATGCCCTCACACATGCACGCACGCACACACATTCGCGCGCACACACACATCCACTCACGCACACTCACAGACACACACACACTCTCTCTCTCTCTCACACACACACACACACACACGCGCGCGCGCGCGTCCCCAGGGTGGTCGAAGAATTCATGCTCGCAAACTGCGGCTGCGTGGGCTATTGGCAGGGCGAGATACCCAAGGTCCTCGCAGACATAGGCGCCTGCCGCCCCACCCTGTTCTGCGGCGTGCCCCGCGTGTTTGACCGCATCTACGCCGGCATCAACGACCAGCTGGCGGCCAACTGGTTCAAGCGCGTGATGTTCTGGCTGTGCATGGCGCGGAAGCGGGCGTACATGGTGGCGGGCTGGAAGCACGACAAGGTGCGGCGCCGCGGCGGCGGAGAGCAAGCAGAAATGACAGTGTTTGAGGCGGCAGACCAGAACGTTTCTGTCCCCGTGCGCCTGCCGCCGCGTGACGCCTTGGCGTGATGGGCTCGTACCTTCAAACGAGGGAGCGACTGGCCGGCTTTCACGAGGTGCTGGTTGCAGTATCAAGTGCCGGGCCAAACCTATCCCTCGCCGTTGGGTTGGCATGCGCCCCCCTGACAACAGCTGCAGCGAATCCCTGTTCACCCCATCCGTGCCCACCTACACAATGGCGTGCTTGCATCCGTACCCTGGTGCGTCCAACGCAGGCCTCCCCGCTGGCAGACCTGCTGGTGTTCAACAACATCAAGCAGAAGCTGGGCGGCCGCGTGCGCCTCATTCTCAGCGGCGCCGCCCCCCTGGCGTCGCCAGTGCAGGAGTTCCTGGCAGTCTCCATGTGCGCGCCGGTGCTGCAGGTGCGCAGGACGCCCCATAGAAACCCAAGCCATGTCGTGCCAGGGGAGATCCCGCGTGTTGCAGGCGGGTCCGAGTTGAGCAGATCATCCATGCGCGCTTGCAAGCTCGGCTCGATTAGTTGGCATATCTTCCCCGCTTTCTGGTCCCATCCCCTGGACCTCTTCCTGCGCGTCTCAGGGCTACGGCCTGACGGAGACATGCGCGGCGTCCTGCATCGCGGAGCCCTTCCGCTGGGAGGCCAACGGCACCGTCGGCGGCCCGCTGCCCGGCGTGGAGGTGCGCATGTGGGGGTGTAGAGGCAGCGCTGGACCCTGCGCAGCCTCTGTCGGAGGATATCATGTGGAGGCGAAGGAGCGAATCCAGTCGCCGCCCAGGTTCAAGACATCTGAAATTTTTCACATCATTGTGTTTTGAAGGAGAACGCCATCAGTTTGAAGATCTTACTTTTCTGAGTAAGCGCCGCCCTGGGCCCCCAATATTCCCCAAACCCAGCTGCGCCTGGAGGCCGTCCCTGAGATGGGCTACGACCCCACGGCGCACCCGCCGCGCGGGGAGGTGTGCATCCGCGGCCCCACGCTGTTCAGCGGCTACTACAAGGAGCAGGGGCTCACTGACGAGTGCATGGGTGGGCGGCACGGGGGTGGCTGGGACGCTCAAGGGTGTGCATGTGTTTGATGTGGGACGTTTGAGAGTGCGAGGGCGAGAGAGAGAGAGAGAGAGTGTGTGTGTGTGTGTGTGTGTGTGCGCGCGTGTGTGTGTGTGTGTGTGTGTGTGTGCGCGCGTGTGTGTGTGTGTGTGTGCATTCTTGGAAGAATCTGGCGTATGCAAGCAGCGACGCGGCCGGCTCATTGGCTGCTGGGCCACCTTGCACTGCGAGCGGGGCTCCGCATCCAACCACGCGGTGCCGCACCGCGACAGCCACTTTCGCTGCATCGCATGTGTCCCTGCCCCCCAGACGCCGACGGGTTCTTCCACACCGGCGACATCGGCGAGATCGTGGGCCGCGGCACACTGAGGATCATAGACAGGTGGGAATATCATAAACCAAACCGCGGCTTGCACGCCGTTGGTGCAAAGCCGAACAACAGCAACTGTTCAAGATATGCCTGCTGTCCATCAGCACGCCATGCGGACGCACGAGTCGGGCAGACGCATCCGTCCTTGATGCCTTTCGGCCGTGCGGCCTTGCGCATCGTGAGGCCATGCAGCGCGATGCGACGCCCTGCAGCAAATGCGACCCCGCCCCCCCCAGGAAGAAGAACATCTTCAAGCTGTCTCAGGGGGAGTACGTGGCGGTGGAAAAGCTGGAGAACGTGTACAAGGGCACGGCGCTCATAGAGCAGGTGGGGCTGCCGCCGCCACCTGTTGCAACCTCCAGCGTGGCACAAAGCGGGGCAGCACGCGGTTTTGCAAGGGGGCCGTCGCCCTTTAAAGATGGCATGCTGGAGGCGACGAAGTGGCTGCGGCTCGGCATGCTGCTGTAGGCCTGTGTGCAACAGGCAGTCCAAGCCCCATCGAACAGACCTGGTGGCGCGGCGCTTGCCACACCTCGCACCCGTGCGGCCCTCCCAGGTCTGGGTGTATGGCAACAGCTTTGAGTCGACGCTCGTGGCGGTGGTGGTGCCGGACGAGAAGAAGTTTGGGGCCTGGGCCGCCGGGGAGGGGCTGCCGCGTGACCTCAAGGTGCGCGGGGGCTGGGTGAGGCCGAGGCGGCAGATATGCACTGGGGGAGTCCGATGGGGGGGGAGGGCGCCTCGACATGAGGCTGCAGGCCTGGCTGGCGCCCGGTTGCCCATCCTCTTGGGGGTGGACGTCCCAAAAATTGCCCACGGCACAAATCATGCCTTGGCTGGTTGCTTCGGCCCACACCTCTCCCTCCCCGCTCCTCGCTGCCCAGGCGCTCTGCAAAGAGCCGCGCGCTGCCGCCCACATGCTGGGCCTGCTCAAGGCAAAGGGCGCAGCAGAGAAGCTCAAGGTGGGGGCGCTGGGGCGGAGTCAAGGTTGGGATTCATAGCTGGGACTGTGCAGCTGATGCCTGCACGTGTCCTTCGTGAGCACACATGCACAAACGCCTTTTACAGGGACCTGTGGGTATGCGCATGAAGATCTGCGAGCGTAAATAGGGGTCTCGACGTTTGTGCATGCCAACACAATTGGCATTCAACCACACACTCACATACACACACGCACACGCACTCCCTCTTCTTCCCTCTCCCTCTCCCCCTCCCTCTCCCTCTCCCTCTCCCTCTCC